>NC_057804.1:325205572-325505572 GCF_018294505.1 Triticum aestivum | reverse complement strand
TCCAGATTGAGAATTAGAGTCATCTGGATCGGTGTAAAAACTTGCATCGACGTAACCCTTTACGACGAACCTTTTGTCACCTCCATAATCGAGAAACATATCCTTATTCCACTAAGGATAATTTTGACCAATGTCAAGTGATCTACTCCAAGATCACTATTGTACTCCCTTGCCAAACATAGGGCAGGGTATACAATAGGTCTGGTCCATAGCATGGCATACTTTATAGAACCTATGACTGAGGCATAGGGAATGACTTTCATTCTCTTTCTATTTTCTGCCATGGTCGGGATTTGAGTCTTACTCAATTTCACACCTTTGCAACACAGGCAATAACTCTTTCTTTGACTGTTCCATTTTGAACTACTTCAAAAACTTGTCAAGGTATGTACTCATTGAAAAACCTTATCAAGCGTCTTGATCTATCTCAATAGATCTTGATGCTCAATATGTAAGCAGCTTCACCGAGGTCTTTCATTTGAAAAACTCCTTTCAAACACTCCTTTATGCTTTCCAGAAAATTCTACATCATTTCCGATCAAAAATATGATATTCACATATACTTATCAGAAAGGCATTAGTGCTCCCACTCACTTTCTTATAAATACAGGCTTCACCGCAAGTCTGTATAAAACTATATGCTTTGATCAACTTATCAAAACGTATATTCCAACTTCGAGATGCTTGCACCAGTCCATAGATGGATCACTGGAGCTTGCACATTTTGTTAGCACCTTTAGGATTGACAAAACCTTCTGGTTGCATCATATACAACTCTTCTTTAAAAAATCCATTAAGGAATGTAGTTTTGACATCCATTTGCCAGATTTCATAAAATGTGGCAATTGCTAACATGATTCGGACAAACTTTTAAGCATCGATACGAGTGAGAAAATCTCATTTTATTCAACACCTTGAATTTTGTGAAAAACATTTTTCGACAAGTCTAGCTTTGTAGATAGTAACACTAATATCAGCGTCCGTCTTCCTCTTGAAGATCCATTTATTTTCTATGGCTTGCCGATCATCGAGCAAGTCAATCAAAGTCCACATCTCAGATTTCATGGCCTCAAGCCATTTCGCCGAATCTGGGCTCATCATTGCTTCCTCATAGTTCGTAGATTCGTCATGGTCAAGTAACATGACCTCCAAAATAGGATTATCGTACCACTCTGGTGCGGATCTTACTCTGGTTGACCTACGAGGTTCGGTAGTAACTTGATCTGAAGTTTCATGATCAATATCACTAGATTCCTCACTAATTGGTGTAGTCATCACAGGAACCGGTTTCTGTGATGAACTACTTTCCAATAAGGGAGCAGGAACAGTTACCTCATCAAGCTCTACTTTCCTCCCACTCACTTCTTTCGAGAGAAACTCCTTCTCTAGAAAGGATCCAAATTTAGCAACAAAAGTCTTGCCTTCAGATCTGTGATAGAAGGTGTACCTGATACGTCTCCAACGTATCTACTTTTCCAAACACTTTTGCCCTTGTTTTGGACTCTAACTTGCATGATTTGAATGAAACTAACCCGGACTGACGCTGTTTTCAGCAGAACTGCCATGATGTTGTTTTATGTGTAGAAAAGAAAAGTTCTCGGAATGTCCTAGAAAATCCATGGAGGCACTTTTTGGAATTAATAAGAATTTCTGGGTGAAAGAACTACACCTGGGGGCCCATAGGCTGTCCACGAGACAAGGGGGCGCACCCTCCTATCTCGTGGGCCCCCTGGACCTCCACCCACCTCAACTCCAACTCTATATATTCATGTTCAGGGAGAAAAAAAATCAGGGAGAAAGTTTCATCGCGTTTTATGACACGGAGCCGCCGCCAAGCCCTAATCTCTCTCGGGAGGGCTGATCTGGAGTCCGTTTGGGGCTCTAGAGAGGGGGATTCGTCGCCGTCATCATCATCAACCATCCTCCATCACCAATTTCATGATGCTCACCGCCGTGCGTGAGTAATTCCATCGTAGGCTTGCTAGATGGTGATGGGTTGGATGAGATTTACCATGTAATCAAGTTAGTTTTGTTAGGGTTTGATCCCTAGTATCCACTATGTTCTGAGATTGATGTTGCTATGACTTTCCTATGCTTAATGCTTGTCACTAGGGCCCGAGTGCCATGATTTCAGATCTGAACCTATTATGTTTTCATGAATATATGTGTGTTCTTGATCCTATCTTGCAAGTCTATAGTCACCTATTATGTGTTATGATCCCACAACCCCGAAGTGACAATAATTGGGATACTTCTCGGTGATGACCGTAGTTTGAGGAGTTCATGTATTCACTATGTGCTAATTCTTTGTTCCGGTTCTCTATTAAAAGGAGGCCTTAATATCCCTTAGTTTCCACTAGGACCCCGCTGCCACGGGAGGGTAGGACAAAAGATGTCATGCAAGTTCTTTTCCATAAGCACGTATGACTATTTACGGAATACATGCGTACATTACATTGGTGAACTGGAGCTAGTTCTGTGTCACGCTATGTTATAACTATTGCATGAGGAATCGCATCCGGCATAATTATCCATCACTGATCCATTGCCTACGAGCTTTTCATATATTGTTCTTCGCTTATTTACTTTTCTGTTGCTACTATTACAACTACTACAAAAACCCAAAAACTATTATCTTACTTCTGCTAGCGTTAATTTTATTATCATACCACTTTTTCGACTAAATACTTTGCTGCAGATACTAAGTTATCGAGGTGTGGTTGAATTGAAAACTCAACTGCTAATACTCAAGAATATTCTTTGGCTCCCCTTGTGTCGAATCAATAAATTTAGGTTGAATACTTTACCCTCGAAAGCTGTTGCGATCCCCTACACTTGTGGGTTATCAAGACTAATTTCTGGTGCCGTTGCCAGGGAGCATAGCTCTATTCTCTGAGTCACTTGGGATTTATATCTGTTGATCACTATGAAGAACTTGAAAGACGACATAACTACTATTTTGCCCTCAACTACGAGGGGAGGTAAGGAACTGCCATCTAGCTCTGCACTAGATTCTCCTTCCGTTATTAGTAGGCTTGCGACACCTAAACCTGCTACTGCTATGAATTCTCATATGTTGCATGTTATTGATGATGCCACTTCTGCTATGCATGATGAAACTACTTCTGTGCTTGATACTACTTTTCCATTAGGTGAATTTCTTGATGAACAACTTGCTAGAGTTAGGGGGAATGAAAATATTGAAGATGCTATTATAGATGATAGTGATAATGAAGGTTATCCCAATGATTATGTATTACCTGTTGTTCCTGAGGGTTATGTTATGAATGAAGAAGCTGCTAGGGAAATCTTTGCTTGCAATGATAGATATGATCTTAAGAAATTATTAGCTAAATGGAAGCAGCAGTCTCTTAATGCTAGAATGAAACCTGACCTTGCTTTTGTTACTTCACCTATCTGTGTTACTGATAAGGATTATGAATTCTCTGTTGATCCTGAAATTATTACTTTAGTTGAATCTGATCCTTTTTATGGCCTTGAATCTGAAACTGTTGTGGCACATCTTACCAAGTTAAATGATATAGCTACCCTGTTTACTCATGATGAGAAGTCTCGCTATTATTATATTCTTAAGATATTTCCGTTCTCATTAAAGGATGATGCTAAGACTTGGTATAATTCTCTTGCTCCTGGTTGTGTGCGTAGTCCCCAGGATATGATTTATTACTTCTCTGCTAAATATTTACCTGCTCATAAGAAACAAGCTGCCTTGCAGGAAATATATAATTTTGTGCGAATGAAAGAAGAGAGTCTCCCACAAGCTTGGGGGAGGCTTCTCTAGTTACTTAATGCTTTGCCTGATCATCCTCTCAAGAAAAATGAAATACTTGATATCTTTTATATTGGACTAACCAATGTTTCCAAGGACTACTTGGATAGTTGTGCTGGTTGTGTTTTCAGGGAAAGAACAGTCGACAAAGCTGAAATATTATTGAATAATATGTTGACAAATGAAAATAATTGGACTCTTCCTGAGCCAATTCCTGAAGCAATTCCTGAACCAATTGAGCCAACTCATGAGCCTATTCCTAAACCCACTCCGAAGAAGAGAGGTGTTTTATTTCTCAGTCCTGAAGATATGCAAGAGGCAAAAAAATCAATGAAAGAAAAAGGTATTAAAGCTGAAGATGTTTAGAATTTACCTCCTATTGAAGAAATACATGGTCTTAATATACCGCCTGTTTAAGAACCACATTGTCTTGATAACCCGACACAGGTAGTAAAGGTAAATTCTCTCTATAGATATGATAAAGTTGAAATCCCCTCTACTAAATTTCATAGCCCATGCTTAGATGAATTTGATGACTTTATGGCTAGACAAGAAAGTTTTAATGCTTATGTTGGTAGAGAGTTAAAAAATAATGCTTTCAAGATAGGATGCGTGAGTGATAATATGGCTAGAGTTAAAAGTAAACTCAAGCGCATTAGCAAATATGCTTCTATGGTTGCTACTCAAGCTGAGCAAGTACTTAAAGCTCAAAATGATTTGCTTGATGAATTAAATAATAAAAATGACTTTGTTGTTAGAGTGGCTACTAGAACCAGTAGAATGACTCAGGAACCTCTGTATCCTGAAGGCCACCCTAAGAGAATCGAGCAAGATTCTCAGAGAAACAATTTAGAGGCACCTAGTTCTTCTAAAAAGAAGAAAAGGAAAAACGATAGAACTTTGCGTGCTTCTAGTGAACCTACTGTAGACACACCTGAGAATCCCAATGATATTTCTATTTCTGATGCTGAAACACAATCAGGTGATGAACATGAACCTAGTGATAATGTTAATGATAATGTTCATGTTGATGCTCAACATAGCAAAAACAATGATGTAGAGATTGAACCTGCTGTTGATCTTGATAACCCACAATCAAAGAATCAACGTTATGATAAGAGAGATTTTGTTGCTAGGAAGCACAGTAAAGAAAGAGAACCATGGGTTCAGAAACCCATGCCCTTTCCTCCTAAACCATCCAAGTCAAAGGATGATGAGGATTTTGAGCACTTTGCTGAAATGATTAGACCTATTTTCTTACGTATGCGTTTAACTAATATGCTGAAAGTAAATCCTTATGCTAAGTATATGAAGGATATCATCACAAATAAAAGAAAGATATCGGAAGCTGAAATTTCCACCATGCTTGCTAATTACACTTTTAAGGGTGGAATGCCAAAGAAACTTGGAGATTCGGGTGTACCAACTATACCATGCTCCATTAAAAGAAATTATATTAGAACTTCTTTATGTGATCTTGGAGCCGGTGTTAGTGTTATGCCTCTCTCTTTATATCGTAGACTTGAATTGAATAAGTTGACACCTACTGAAATATCTTTGCAAATGGCTGATAAATCAACTGCTATACCTGTCGGTATTTGTGAGGATGTGCCTGTTGTGGTTGCAAATGTCACTATCTTAACGGACTTTGTTATTCTTGATATTCCTGAGGACGATAGTATGTCTATTATCCTTGGTAGACCTTTTCTTAATATTGTAGGGGCTGTTATTGATTGCAACAAAGGCAATGTCACTTTTCATGTTAATGGTAATGAGCATACGGTACACTTTCCGAGGAAACAACCTGAAGTTCATAGCATATATTCTATTGGAAAAGTTCCAACTATCATTATTGGAGGTTTTGAATTTCCTCTCGCTACTGTCAAGAAAAAGTATGATATTCTTATTGTTGGGGATTTTCATATCCCCGTTGAGGTAACTTAGTGTTATTCAAAATTTCTCCGGTTCCGTATTATTCGAATGAGTTTGTTAAGAAGACTTGATCAACCTTGTTAGTGGATTCATTTTGATGATCACGAGATGGATGAAACTAGAAGGCACAACCTTCTGTACCCTCTTTTTACTTTCTATTATTTAGAATAAATAAAGCAAAAATAGTATTTTCTGTATGTTTTCTGAATATCCGTGCATTGAAAAATATCCCGAAAATAAAAGTGCTCTGAATGCCCTGGAAGTTTAGTATGATTTTTTCTAGAATATTTGAGGATTTTAGGCACTGAAATCACTACAGGAGGGGCAAGCACCAGGCCATGAGAGTGGAAGGTGTGCCCCCCCTATAGGGCGCGCCCCCTGTCTCATGGGCCCCTGGTGGCCCCCTCCACTTATGCCAACCCCCTCACACTTCATCTTCTACCCAAAAAAATCCCCATCCAGCTCAAGCACGAGTTCTAGCTCATTTTGCTGCGATTTTTGATCTCCTTGCTCAAAGCCACATTCACAAAACTGCTTTGGGAGATTGTTGCTTAGTATGTGACTCCTCTATTGGTCCAATTAGTTTTTGTTCTAGTGCTTTATTCATTTCAAATTTTTGCTGCATAGGTGACCATGTTCTTGAGCTTGCATGTTGAATTTATAAGGTCCCAAGCAATTCCAATGCATGATATAGGCTCTAGGCACTTGTAGGAGTAGTTGCTACCAATCTTGTTTAGTTTTATTCACTTTTATTTTGAAGTTACTAAAATTTTAGAAATTTTCAGAAAATGTTAAGGAAGCTTTTGAGGGGCTCTTCTAGCCAAAGCTCTTAGGAAAAACAAGCCAAAGAGAAGGAAAAAGCGAAGTATAATCTTCCTCGCTTAGTGGAAGTACGGTCGTGTGAATGGCCATGTGAGGATTTCTTGAAAGAAGCTGGAATTCATGAAGATTTTTATTCTTTGATTGAGATTGCAGGCCTCACCGGTTTCATGAACGACCGAATCGATCAGTATCTCTTACTCACCAATACTTTCGTGCAAAACTTTTATTATTATCCTAAGAAGTCACCGCCTGCAGTATCATTTCATTTATATGATGAATTAAGAGAAATGTCTTTACGTAATTTTTGCGCGGTGTGTAGGATACCTTATGAGGGAGAATTAGAGGAACCCCATCGTGAAGATGTAGGTGGATTTGTTAATACTATAGCTGTAAAGGAGCCAAAGAAGGGCTCTGAGGCAAAAGTCTCTAGCATACACTATCCTGTTTTACGCTACTTTGTCATATTTGCTACTAGATGCTTGATTGGTCGTGGAAATAGTGGAAACTTGAGCGTTCCTGATATTATCATTCTTCAAAATGCTTTGCTTGGAGACAATACTTTTAGTATGGGTGCCGTCGTTGCTAAACGGCTAGCCCTGAATCGTACAAAAGGACCCATATTTGGAGGTATCTATGCTGCATGTCTTGCTAGACATTTTCAGATACCCATTAGGCACCATGAGAAGGAGGAAATAAAATTTCCTCCTCACATTTTAGATTACAAGAGCATGGTAGCACACAAGTTTATTGTTGACAACAAAGATAGGAGGCTCTTGTATAAACTTAGATTCAATAGGAAACACTTTGAGATTATTATTTTGCCTGTGCCTCTGTTGTTTGATTTGCTTGCAGAAAATCTTCTTGTCACACCGGAAGCGGTGAACAATCATCGAGCCCAAGCTTTTACTCCTGAACCTGAGCCGGAACCTTCACTGGACCCTTATCGTGCATCATCTGTCCAGTGGGATCCGGAGATGACCAGCCAGTGGTATCCTGATTACACCTCCCAGTACACCGGGGAAAGTAGCGGCGGTCCTTGGTACTAGACCAACTTAGGCCAAAAGCCTAAGCTTGGGGGAGTACATATTTCTCACCGACTTTACATTCATGTTCACACACTAGTCGTCGGTGCTCATACTCTTTCATTGTATTACCCTTGATAGTTTAAATTTCTTTTCTTGTTGTCTTCTAGTGTGTTTGTTAAACCTTAAGAAAAACCAAAAAAATTTAGTTAGTTTAATTTCCATGCTTGTAGTAGAATTAAAATGAAAACCCAAAAAGATTTCTCGTTCTTCTTTTACTTGTTGGGAGCTTTCCCGTGTAAATAGTTTTATTTTATTTTCTTTCCTTTGGGGGTCGAGAAGACCATATTGAAAATGCTTAGTGGCTCTTATATGCATGATTGTTTATTTAACTTAGATCCCATATTACTTGTCTTCTCTCTTGAGTTGAATGCTTGCAGATTCCAGCTTAGTCCAATGCATGTGCACTATTATTATTATACACATCGTTTGGTCGTGCAAGTGAAAGGCAATAATGACGATATATGATGGACTTATTGGGATGAGAAAAGCTGGTATGAACTCGACCTCTCTTGTTTTTGTAAATATGATGAGTTCATCATTTTTGAGTCAGCCTATTATGAAGTAAACATATTTGCAATGACATTTAGAGATTATAGTTGCTTGTGCCATGCTTGATTAGCTATGAGTTATAATTGTTTACCTTGCGTGCCAACATGCTATTAGAATGATTATGATGTGGTATGATGAGATGGTATCCTCCTTTGAATGAATTGAGTGACTCGACTTGGCAGATGTTCATGCATGTAGTTGAATCAAATCAACATAGCCTTCATGATATTTATGTTCATGGTGGATTATATCCTACTCATGCTTGTACTCAGTGTGAATTAATTTTAATGCATGTTTATGACTGTTGTCGCTCTCTCAGTTGGTCGCTTCCCAGTCTTTTGCTAGCCTTCATCTGTACTAAGCGGGAATACTGCTTGTGCATCCAAACTCCTTAAACCCCAAAATTGTTCCATATGAGTCCACTATACCTTCCTATATGCGGTATTTGCCAAACTCCAAACCTTCAAATGAAATTATGTGTTGTATGCTCGAGCAGCTCATGTTACAACTACGACTGCCTATATCTTCCATGCTAGGTGGGTTATTCTCAAGAGGAGTGGACTCCGCTCCTCATTCACGAGAAAGGGCCGGTAACCGGGATGCCCAGTCCCATTGATCCAAAAAGATCAAAGCAAATCAAAATAATTAAACAAAACTCCCCCAGGGCTGTTGTTAGTTGGAGGCACTCGTTGTTTCGAGCAAGCCATGGATTGATGCTTGTTGGTGGTTGGGGGAGTATAAACCTTTACCATTCTGTTTGGGAACTGCCTATAATGCATGTAGTATGGAAGATACATCCATCTCATAGTTGTTGCGTTGACAGTGAAAGTATGCTGCTCAAAATGTTATTCAATCTCTATTTTAAAATCGAGCTCTAGCACCTCTACAAATCCTTGCTTCCCTCTACGAAGGGCCTATCTATTTACATTTATGTTGAGTCATCACCCTTCTTATTAAAAGCACCCGCTGGAGAGCACACTGTCATTTTCATTCATTACTTTTTGTTTATATTGGGTATGACTTGACTGGATCTCTTTTACCATGAATTACAATGTTTAGTCAGTCCTTGATCTTTAAAGGTGCTCTGCATTTATGTTTTGCAGTCTCAGAAAGGGCTAGCGAGATACCATTTTGTTATATCATGTTATGATTATTTTGAGAAAGTGTTGTCATCTGAGTTTTATTATTATGGCTCGCTAGCTGATTATGCTATTGATATAAGTAATTGTGAGACCTAAGTGTTATTGTGAGTATGGTTAGTTCATAATATTTGCCGAAACTTGAATGCTGGCTTTTCATCTTACAACAACAAGAGCAAACAGAGTTTGTAAAAGTTTTTCTTTATCACTTTCAGTTTATCAACTGAATTGCTTGAGGACAAGCAAAGGTTTAAGCTTGGGCGAGTTCATACGTCTCCAACGTATCTACTTTTCCAAACACTTTTGCCCTTGTTTTGGACTCTAACTTGCATGATTTGAATGAAACTAACCCGGACTGATGCTGTTTTCAGCAGAACTGCCATGATGTTGTTTTATGTGTAGAAAAGAAAAGTTCTCGAAATGTCCTGAAAATCCACGGAGGCACTTTTTGGAATTAATAAGAATTTCTGGGCGAAAGAATTACACCAGGGGGCCCACAGGCTGTCCACGAGACAGGGGGCGCCCCCCAGGGCGCGCCCTCCTATCTCGTGGGCCCCCTGGACCTCCACCGACCTCAACTCCAACTCCATATATTCACGTTCGGGGAGAAAAAAAATCAGGGAGAAAGTTTCATCGCATTTTATGACATGGAGCCGCCGCCAAGCCCTAATGTCTCCCGGGAGGGCTGATCTGGAGTCCATTCGGGGCTCCGGAGAGGGGGATTTGTCGTCGTCGTCATCATCAACCATTGATGAGGACATGACTACCTTGGATATGACCAAAAATATTGCATATATGCATATTTTTCAGGTGATTTCTAGTGCAAACTATTCAATAATCTATTTATGTTATCCAGAACAAAAATACTTCACACTTTTGTGTTTTGTCTAATTGCAGGTGTATGGGACATTTGTACAATCCACATATGAAGATAAGGAAGAAAGAGATGTTTATTTGCTGTCCAAAAAGTTCTCTCACGTCACTTTTGGCCCAAGAGAAGATAGAGTCCAAGTCTCTCACGTTCTGGATTCAGATTCGGACTGCACAGACATACCTAACTCAAAACGCACATAAGTTTTTCATACGGACTCCGAATTGGGTGATTCTTTTTTTGTTGGAAACTAGATTTCGTGCACTTTCCAACCCAATTGGAATCACCTTCAAATTCGTCCGGAGCGTTGAGTTGTGGACGAAACAATCTGATGCTGCAGCAGAATCCGAGTCAAACTACAAGTCCAAAGGTGTTACATCACCTCCACTTGGGCCCATTGGCCTTGTACGACCTAGATTTAGTTTTAGGCTGCCTTGGGACGTCCTCCCACCTCCTTGGCTGCCACCCCTTGCTCCTACATAAGTAGATCCATCTAGTAGCTTTTCCTTGGGATTTGTTTAGTTAAAAGTTAGCCATTGCAACTTCGTGTACTTCGTTTGTGTCCAACGACCAGACCAAGACCGCTTCCGGATCCCCACCATTATCAATACTTCATATATATTTGCAATATTCAGATTGCTTTATCATATTCTTGCTCGTTTTTCGATTGCTTGCAGGAATAGACCTTCGTGGTCAGGCTGACCGTGCTTCCAGCATCGTCAGTAACCTCAGAAGATTGGTTTAGCGATTGCTAAGGCGCAACGTTGTGCATGTTTGTAGTCGGATTGTCAAAGTCATCTCCACCAAATCGATAGTTATCATCTCATCGAAAGATCGGGATCCTCACCTCTATCAAGTGGTATCAGTTTTCAGGTTGCTCGGTGAGAATTTCCAGTTTTCCTAGATTAGATTTATTTTCTTACCTATTATCCAAGAAAAAGCCACAAAAAAGAGTTAGATCTATTCATCCTTGGTCCAAGCCAGTCTGAGCCTTTGCAATTTTCTTTTCATTGCTTGCATAGTTGAATTATCGGTTGCATCGTCGTGTCGAGTTGCTTGTCTTAGTGTCTAGTTCGTTTAGAGTTTCGAGTTCTGTTCACATTAGTCACGCCGCCGCTGCATCATTATCCCTTCCGCCGTCCATCATCCCATCTATTAATTTCCACCACGTGCTACGCACTGTTCATTGTCATAATCATAGTTGAGGTCATTCACATCTTCACCTAATCCAATCTGCATCTTATCTAGTTTGTCTTGGAAAGAGGGAGAAAAAAAAGAGAGAGAAAAAAAGAGAAAAAAGGAAAGAAAAAAAAAGAAAAAGAGAGAGAAGAGAAAGAAAAAAAAAGTGTGAGAAAAAAAAGGAGAGAAAAAAAATCGAATCTATCTAGAATCAATCTCGTACCTGAATTCGGATTGGAATCTGTTTTGCGCACTGTTCAGTAAAACAGGTGTATCTTCCTCATACGAAGTCCGTTTTGGCTCCGTGAGTACTCAAATTGAAGCTAGAGACGAGCCGCATCTAAATAGTTGCAGAAGATTCTTCAATATTTGACACCTCAAAATCGGCTTCTAAATAGGTCTTTTTGCCCTCTGAAGTTCGTGAACACAGCTTGTTTCAATTTTTCAGGCCAGTTTTAGAATTCTTTGACTCCTCATATCAACTCGGAATTGAGTGATTCTTTTTGCATTGGAAAGCTTGAGTTAGTAGCATTCTTTGCAAGAATTTACCAGAAAATTGGCTCAAACTTTTTAAGAGGAAAGTTGGAGAGAGAGTTGTTGTATATCCTGCTTGGCAGTTGTTTTTCATCATTATCTTCACTTATATCTTGCTGTCAAGAGCTACTTAGTATCCTTCATTGATGCTAGTTGTGGTACGCCGTGACCTCATTAGTGTTCTAGGCTCGCGTCTCTAGTCCGGTCTAGCCTAGGACCAGCACAGTACCGTCGTTGAGCGTTTATTCAACATTGCATCTTTGAATTGATTATTGCTAATCTTTTGCTACCATATATAGCCAACCCAGCTCCACATATTTCTACACCGTGTATACGTACGCTCCCCTGGCAATCGCTTTACTCAATCTTCGGAGTTACTTGACACCGCTGGTTGCCAATCACCGCCTGCTGCATGGTAAGAACTTGTAAGACATTGATATTTGCTTTACTGTGAGCGTTTTACCACCACATCCTAGTAGTTATAGGAACATTATTTTTGGGTTTTGTTTCTTGTTCTACTAATCATGACAGGATCCAGAGTCAATTCATGGGCTTTGTCGATCGCGGAAGACGTGCCACCACCTTTGCAAATACCACAACCGTCACGAGAGGTGCACAAATATCCAAATGCACATGATCAGGTTAATGTATCTATACCACCATTTAATGGCCATTTTAAACCTGCTTTATATATTGAATGGGAGTTTGACATAAAAAATATATTTGCTTCCCATAATTTTGATGAACATAAAAAGGTTAAGGTTGCGGTTGGTTCTTTCACTGGTTATGCTTTGGTTTGGTGGAGTGAATATTGTCGGTTACACCCTGATTATATACCTACTACTTGGGATGATTTGAAACTTGCCATGCGACATACTTTCGTCCCTGCTTATTATACTCGTGACATGATTAAGAAGTTGCAACACTTAAAACAAGGTAGTGAAACTGTAACAAAATATTATGATGATTTACAAACTACCTTGTTGCATTCCTCTTTAGAAGAAAGTGAAGATGATTTTATGGATAGATTTTGGGGAGGATTAAACCGTGATATTCAAGAGATACTAACTCATGAAGAGTGTTATCCTATGGACCATTTGTTTCATCTTGCTTGCAAAGCTGAACAGGAAATAAAACGACGTGTTGGCCACGAGGAGAACAAGCGCACGGTGCACATTCCAAGAGTTGATATGATTGTTCCTTCAACTACTCGGCATACTATGACAACCACATCCGTTGTTGTCAGGACTACATCACCTCCACCATGTGACACATCGCCCCCGAGAGTGGCTACATCATCTGAGTTGATCATAAGAGGTAAGGACAAAGGTACTGATCTTCCATCTCTACATGAGAATGAAGAATGCCTTGTCAATTTGAATGCACCATCTGATGATCTACCCACTACTTTGATCACACCACCTATTTTAGAGGACTACGTTGATAATTTGACTTTGCCATGTGATCAAACAACTGAAATACCAACAATTTTGAGTGCACCCATTGAATTAACTATTGATGCAAAAGAACCAATGTTTAATCATTTTGATATGACCTCTAATCTTGGTGATGATTCTGTGTTGAATGACTTATTGCATGTTTGCTTATTTAAGCATGTTGTAGCATGTAAATTTGATGCAAGTAAGGTTTACTCACCAATGTTGGGATGGTTTAATGATGAACATTGTCAATCTTTTGAAATGAATAAGAGCTTCACTTATATGTGCAAACTGAGTTGCATTATTTTCATGCCTCTACTTCTTGTGCTAATTTTTTGGCTTTAGATTTTATGAACTGTGCAAGTTACTCATCTATTCATATGTCATATATGCAAAAATCAAGGGAAGTAAAAATGGATGACATATACATATACAACATGTACACCTTGTCTCCTTTGTTAGCCACATTTCAGATTAAGCAACGCCGAGGACGGCTTTATTTTCAAGAAGGGGAGGATGATGAGGACATGACTACCTTGGATATGACCAAAAATATTGCATATATGCATATTTGTCAGGTGATTTCTAGTGCAAACTATTCAATAATCTATTTATGTTATCCAGAACAAAAATACTTCACACTTTTGTGTTTTGTCTAATTGCAGGTGTATGGGACATTTGTACAATCCACATATGAAGATAAGGAAGAAAGAGATGTTTATTTGCTGTCCAAAAAGTTCTCTCATGTCACTTTTGGCCCAAGAGAAGATAGAGTCCAAGTCTCTCACGTTCTGGATTCAGATTCGGACTGCACAGACATACCTGACTCAAAACGCACATAAGTTTTTCATACGGACTCCGAATTGGGTGATTCTTTTTTTGTTGGAAACTAGATTTCGTGCAATTTCCAACCCAATTGGAATCACCTTCAAATTCGTCCGGAGCATTGAGTTGTGGACGAAACAATCTGATGCTGTAGCAGAATCCGAGTCAAACTACAAGTCCAAAGGTGTTACATCACCTCCACTTGGGCCCATTGGCCTTGTACGACCTAGATTTAGTTTTAGGCTGCCTTGGGACGTCCTCCCACCTCCTTGGCCGCCACCCCTTGCTCCTATATAAGTAGATCCATCTAGTAGCTTTTCCTTGGGATTTGTTTAGTTAAAAGTTAGCCATTGCAACTTCGTGTACTTCGTTTGTGTCCAACGACCAGACCAAGACCGCTTCCGGATCCCCACCATTATCAATACTTCATATATATTTGCAATATTCAGATTGCTTTATCATATTCTTGCTCGTTCTTCGATTGCTTGCAGGAATAGACCTTCATGGTCAGGCTGACCGTGCTTCCAGCATCGTCAGTAACCTCAGGAGATTGGTTTAGCGATTGCTAAGGCGCAACGTTGTGCATGTTTGTAGTCGGATTGTCAAAGTCGTCTCCACCAAATCGATAGTTATCATCTTATCGAAAGATCGGGACCCTCGCCTCTATCAACCATCCTCCATCACCAATTTTATGATGCTCACTGCCGTGCGTGAGTAATTCCATCGTAGGCTTGCTGGACGGTGATGGTTTGGATGAGATTTACCATGTAATCAAGTTAGTTTTGTTAGGGTTTGATCCCTAGTATCCATTATGTTCTGAGGTTGATGTTGCTATGACTTTGCTATGCTTAATGCTTGTCACTAGGGCCCGAGTGCCATGATTTCAAATCTGAACCTATTATGTTTTCATGAATATATGTGTGTTCTTGATCCTATCTTGCAAGTCTATAGTCACCTATTATGTGTTATGATCCGACAACCCCGAAGTGACAATAATCGGGATACTTCTCGGTGATGACCGTAGTTTGAGGAGTTCATGTATTCACTATGTGCTAATGCTTTCTTCCGGTTCTCTATTAAAAGGAGGCCTTAATATCCCTTTGTTTCCAATAGGACCCCACTGCCATGGGAGGGTAGGACAAAAGATGTCATGCAAGTTCTTTTCCATAAGGACGTATGACTATTTACAGAATACATGCCTACATTACATTGATGAACTGGAGCTAGTTCTGCGTCACCCTATGTTATAACTATTGCATGAGGAATCGCATCCGGCATAATTATCCATCACTGATCCATTGCCTACGAGCTTTTCATATATTGTTCTTCGCTTATTTACTTTTCCGTTGCTACTGTTACAACTACTACAAAACCAAAAAACTATTATCTTTACTTTTGCTACCGTTACTTTTATTATCATACCACTTTTGCTACTAAATACTTTGCTGCAGATACTAAGTTATCCAGGTGTGGTTGAATTGACAACTCAACTGCTAATACTCAAGAATATTCTTTGGCCCCCGTTGTGTCAAATCAATAAATTTGGGTTAAATACTTTACCCTCGAAAGCTGTTGCGATCTCCTACACTTGTGGGTTATCAGTACCCAATAGTCTCCTTTGGGTATCCTATGAAGACACATTTCTCCGAATTGGGTTCGAGCTTATCTGGATGAAACTTTTTCACATAAGCATCACAATCCCAAACTTTAAGAAATGACAGCTTAGGTTTCTTGCTAAACCACAGTTCATACGGTGTCATCTCAACGGATTTAGATGGTGCCGTTTTTAACGTGAATGCAGCTGTCTCTAATGCATAACTCCAAAACGATAGTGCTAAATCGGTAAGAGACATCATAGATCACACCATATCTAGTAAAGTACGATTACGACGTTCAGACACACCATTACATTGTGGTGTTCCAGGCGGCGTGAGTTGCGAAACTATTTCACATTGTTTCAAATGAAGACCAAACTCGTAACTCAAATATTCGTCTCCATGATCAGATCGTAGAAACTTTATTTTCTTGTTACGATGATTTTCCACTTCACTCTGAAATTCTTTGAACTTTTCAAATGTTTCAGACTTATGTTTCATCAATTAGATATACCCATATCTGCTCAAATCATCTGTGAAGGTCAGAAAATAATGATACCCTCCGCGAGCCTCAACACTCATCAGACCGCATACATCAGTATGTATTATTTCCAACAAGTCTGTTGCTCACTCCATTGTTCCAGAGAACGGAGTCTTAGTCATCTTGCCCATGAGGCATGGTTCACAAGCATCAACTGATTCATAATCAAGTGATTCCAAAAGCCCATCAGGATGGAGTTTCTTCATGTGCTTTACACCAATATGACCTAAAAGGTAGTGCCACAAATAAGTTGCACTATCATTATTAACTTTGCATCTTTTGGCTTCAATATTATGAATATGTGTATCACTACGATCAATATCCAACAAACCATTTTCATTGGGTGCATGACCATAGAAGGTTTTATTCATGTAAACAAAACAACAATTATTCTCTAACTTAAATGAATAACCATATTGCAATAAACATGATCAAATCATATTCATGATCAATGCAAACACCAAATAACACTTATTTAGGTTCAACACTATTCCCGAAAGTATACTGAGTGTGCGATGATGATCATATCAATCTTGGAACCACTTCCAACACACATCGTCACTTCACCCTTAACTAGTCTATGTTCATTCTGCAACTCTCGTTTTGAGTTACTATTCTTAGCAACTGAACTAGTATCAAATACCGAGGGGTTACTATGAACACTAGTAAAGTGCACATCAATAATTTGTATATCAAATATACTTTTGTTTACTTTTCCATCCTTCTTACCCGCCAAATGTTTGGGGCAGTTCCGCTTCCAATGACCATTTCCTTTATAGTGGAAGCACTCAGTTTCAGGCTTTGGTCCAGCTTTGGGCTTCTTCGCGAGAGTGACAACTTGCTTGTCATTCTACTTGAAGTTCCATTTCTTTCCCTTTTCTTGAAACTAGTGGTGTTGGCAATCATCAACACTTGATGCTCTTTCTTGATTTCTACCTTCGTCGATTTCAACATCACGAAAAGCTTGGGAATTGTTTTCGTCATCCCTTGCATACTACAGTTCATCACGAAGTTCTACTAACTTGGTCATGGTGACTAGAGAACTCTGTCAATCACGATCTTCTCTGGAAGATTAACTCCCACTTGATTCAATCGATTGTAGTACCCAGACAATCTGAGCACATGCTCACTAGTTGAGCAATTCTCCTCCATCTTTTAGCTATAGAACTTGTTGGAGACTTCATATCTCTCAACTCGGGTATTTGCTTGAAATATTAATCTTCAACTCCTGGAACATCTCATATGGTCCATGACATTCAAAACGTCTTTGAAGTCCCGATTCTAAGCCGTTAAGCATGGTGCACTAAACTATCAAGTAGTCATCATATCAAGCTAGCCAAACGTTCATAACGTCTACATCTGCTCCTGCAATAGGTCTTTCACCTAGCGGTGCATTAAGGACATAATTCTTCTGTGCAACAATGAGGATAAACCTCAGATCACGGACCCAGTCCGCATCATTGCAACTATCATCTTTCAACTTAGTTTTCTCAAGGAACACATATAAAACATAAGGAAGCAACAACACGAGCTATTGATCTACAACATAATTTGCAAAATACTATCAAGACTAAGTTCATGATAAATTAAAGTTCAATTAATCATATTACTTAAGAACTCCCACTTAGATAGACATCCCTCTAATCATCGAAGTGATCACGTGATCCAAATCAACTAAACCATGTCCGATCATCACGTGAGATGGAGTAGTTTTCAATGGTGAACATCACTATGTTGATCATATCTACTATATGATTCACGCTCGACCTTTCGGTCTCAGTGTTCCGAGGCCATATCTGCATATGCTAGGCTCGTCGAGTTTAACCCGAGTATTCTGCGTGTGCAACTGTTTTGCACCCGTTGTATTTGAACGTAGAGGCTATCACACCCGATCATCATGTGGGGTCTCAGCACGAAGAACTTTTGCAAAGGTGCATACTCAGGGAGAACACTTATACCTTGAAATTTAGTGAGAGATCATCTTATAATGCTACCGTCAATCAAAGCAAAATAAGATGCATAAATGATAAACATCACATGCAATCAATATAAGTGATTTGATATGGCCATCATAATCTTGTGCTTGTGATCTCCATCTCCGAAGCACCGTCATGATCACCATCGTCACTGGCGCGACACCTTGATCTCCATCGTAGCATCATTGTCGTTTCACCACCTATTGCTTCTACGACTATCGCTACCGCTTAGTGATGAAGTAAAGCAATTACAGGGCGATTGCATTGCATACAATAAAGCGACAACCATATGGCTCCTGCCAGTTGCTGATAACTCGGTTACGAAACATGATCATCTCATACAATAAAATATAACATCACGTCTTGACCATATCACATCATAACATGCCCTGCGAAAACAAGTTAGACGTCCTCTACTTTGTTGTTGCAAGTTTTACGTGGCTACTACGGGCTGAGCAAGAACCGTTCTTACCTACGCATCAAAACCACAACGATAGTTCATCAAGTTAGTGCTGTTTTAACCTTCTCAAGGACCGGGCGCAGCCACACTCGGTTCAACTAAAGTTGGAGAAACTGACACCCGCCTGCCACCTATGTGCAAAGCACGTCGGTAGAACCAGTCTCGCATAAGCATACACGTAATGTCGGTCCAGGCCGCTTCATCCATCAATACCGCCGAACCAAAGTATGACATGCTGGTAATCAGTATGACTTGTATCGCCCGCAGCTCACTTGTGTTCTACTCGTGCATATAACATCTACGCATAAAACCAGGCTCGGATGCCACTGTTGGGGAACGTAGTAATTTCAAAAAAATTCCTACGCACATGCAAGATCATGGTGATGGATAGCAATGAGAGGGGAGAGTGTGTCCACGTACCCTCATAGACCGAAAGCTGAAGCGTTAGCACAACACGGTTGATGTAGTCGTACGTCTTCACGATCCGACCGATCAAGTACCGAACGCATGGCACCTCCGAGTTCAGCACACGTTCAGCTCGATGACGTCCCTCGAACTCCGATCCAGCCAAGCTTTGAGAGAGAGTTCCGTCAGCATGACAGCGTGGTGACGATGATGATGTTCTACCGACGCAGGGCTTCGCCTAAGCACTGCTACGATATTATCGAGGTGGATTATGGTGGAGGGGGGCACCGCACACGGCTAAGAGATCTCAAGGATCAATTGTTGTGTCTAAAGGTGCCCCCTGCCCCCGTATATAAAGGAGCAAGGGGGAGGCGGCCAATCAAGGAGGAGGGCACATTAAGGAGGAGTCCTACTCCCACCGGGAGTAGGACTCCCTCCTTTCCTTGTCCAAGTAGGAGAGGGGAAGGAAGGGGAGAGGGGAGGAAGGGGGGGGGCGCCCCTCTCCTTGTCCTATTCAGACTAGAGGGGGAGGGGGCACACGGCCTGCCCTGGCCGCCCCTCCTCTGCTCCACTTTGGGCCCATGAGGCCCATTAACCCCCCGGGGGGTTCCGGTAACCCCCCGGTACTCCGGTATACATACGATAACCCCCGGAACCATTCCGGTGTCCGAATATAGTCGTACAATATATCAATCTTCATGTCTCGACCATTTCAAGACTCCTCGTCATGTCCGTGATCACATCCGGGAATCCAAACTACCTTCGGTACATCAAAACACATAAACTCATAATATAACCATCATCTAACTTTAAGCGTGCGGACCCTACGGGTTCGAGAACTATGTAGACATGACCGAGACACGTCTCCGGTCAATAACCAATAGCGGAACCTGGATGCTCATATTGGCTCCTACATATTCTACGAAGATCTATATCGGTCAAACCGCATAACAACATACGTTGTTCCCTTTGTCATCGGTATGTTACTTGCCCGAGATTCGATCGTCGGTATCTCAATACCTAGTTCAATCTCGTTACCGGTAAGTCTCTTTACTCGTTATGTAATGCATAATCCTGCAACTAACTCATTAGCTACATTGCTTGCAAGGCTCATAGTGATGTGCATTACTGAGAGGGCCCAGAGATACCTCTGCGATAATCGGAGTGACAAATCCTAATCTCGAAATACGTCAACTCAACAAGTGCCTTCAGAGACACCTGTAGAGCACCTTTATAATCACCTAGTTATGTTGTGATGTTTGGTAGCACACAAGGTGTTCCTCTGGTAAATGGGAGTTGCATAATCTCATAGTCATTGGAACATGTATAAGTCATGAAGAAAGCAATAGAAACATACTAAACGATCAAGTGCTAAGCTAACGGAATGGGTCAAGTCAATCACATCATTCTCCAATGATGTGATCTCGTTAATCAAATGGCAACTCATGTCTATGGCTAGGAAACTTAACCATCTTTGATTCAATGAGCTAGTCAAGTAGAGGCATACTAGTGACATTATGTTTGTCTATGTATCCACACATGTACTAAGTTTCTGGTTAATACAATTCTAGCATGAATAATAAACATTTATCATGAAATAAGGAAATAAATAATAACATTATTATTGCCTCTAGGGCATATTTCCTTCATGTCCCTTCTCTCTTTTTCTCTCATTTTTTTTCTTTCTCCCCCTTTTTTATTTGGTGGGCTTCTTTGGCCTCTTTTTTTATTTGGGCTTCTTTGGCCTCTTTTATTTTCATAAAGTCCGAAGTCTCATCCCAACTTACGGGGGAATCATAGTCTCTATCATCCTTTCCTCACTTCGGACAATGCTCTAGTAATCAAGATCATCACACTTTTATTTACTTACAACTCAAGAATTACATCTCAGTACTTAGAACAAAATATGACTCTACGTGGATGCCTCCGGCGGTGTACCGGGATATGCAATGAATCAAGAGTGACATGTATGAAAAATTATGAAGGTGGCCTTGCCACAAATACGATGTCAATTACATGATGATGCAAAGAGCAATATGACAATGATGGAGCATGTCATAATAAACGGAACGGTGGGAAGTTGCATGTCAATATATATCGGAATGGCTATGGAATTGCCATAATAGGTAGGTATAGTGGCTATTTTGAGGAAGGTATGTGGTGGGTGTATGGTACCGGGGAAAGTTGTGCGGCATAAGAGAAGCTAGCAATGGTGGAAGGGTGAGAGTGCGTATAATCCATAGACTCAACATTAGTCATAAAGAACTCATATACTTATTGAAAAAAATCTACAAGTCATTGAAAAAAAAGTACTACGCGCATGCTCCTAGGGGGATAGATTGGTAGGAAAAGACCATCGCTCGTCCCCGACCGCCACTCATAAGGAAGACAATCAATAAATAAACTATGCTCTAACTTCATCACAAAGCGGTTCACCATACGTGCATGTGATACGTCTCCATCGTATCTATAATTTTTGATTGTTCCATGCCAATATTATTCAACTTTCTTATACTTTTGGCAACTTTTTATATTATTTTTGGGACTAACATATTGATCCAGTGCCCACTGCCAGTTCCTGTCTGTTGCAGGTTTTATGTTTCGCAGGAAACCCATATCAAACGGAATCCAAACGGGATAAAAACGGACGGAGAATTATTTTGGAATATTTGGGATTTTCCGGAGGAAGAATCAACGCGAAACGGTGTCCGGGGTGGCGACGAGACAGGGGGTGCACCCTCCCCCCTAGGCACGCCCTGGACTCTCGTGGGCCACCCGTAAGGCGGTTGATGCTCTTCTTTTGCCGCAAGAAAGCTAATTGTACGAGAAAAATCTGGGCGAAAGATTCACCCCAATCGGAGTTACGGATCTCTAGATATAAAAGAAATGGTGAAGGGGAAGGATTCAAGAACGCAGAAATAGAGAGATAGATCCAATCTCGGAGGGGCTCTTGCCCCTCCCAAGCCATGGGAGGCAAGGACCAGAGGGGAAACCCTTCTCCCATCTAGGGAGAAGATCAAGGAAGAAGAAGAAGAAGGGGGTCTCTCTCCCCCTTGCTTCTGGTGGCATCGGAACGCCGCCGGGGGCCATCATCATCACCACGATCTTCACCAACACCTTCACCATCTTCACCAACATCTCCATCACCTTCCCCCATCTATATTCAGCAGTCCACTCTCCTGCAACCCGCTGTACCTTCTACTTGAACATGGTGCTTTATGCTTCATATTATTTTCCAATGATGTGTTGCCATCCTATGATGTCTGAGTAGATTTTTGTTGTCCTATCGGTGATTGATGAATTGCTATGATTGGTTTGAGTTGCATGTTTTATTATTGGTGCTGTCCTATTGTGCCCTCCGTGTCGCGCAAGCGTGAGGGATTCCCACTGTAGGGTTTGCAATATGTTTATGATTTGCTTATGGTGAGTGGCGTTTGTGACAGAAGCACAGATCTGAGTAAGTAGGTTGTTTGCGTATGGGATAAAGGGGACATGATACTTTAATGCTATGGTTGGGTTTTACCTTAATGAATCTTTAGTATTTGCGTATGCTTGCTAGAGTTCCAATCATAAGTGCATATGATCCAAGTAGAGAAAGTATGTTAGCTTATGGCTCTCCCTCAAATAGAATTGTAATAGTGATTACCGGTCTAGTAACATAGTCAATTGCTTAGGGACAATTCCACAACTCATACCACCACTTTTCCACACTCTCTATATTTACTTTATTGCATCTTTATTTAAACAGCCCCTACTTTTTGTTTACGTGTTCTTTATTATCTTGCAAACCTATCCTATCACACCTACAAAGTACCTGTAGTTTCATACTTGTTCTAGGTAAAGCGAACGTCAAGCGTGCGTAGAGTCGTATCAGTCGCCGATAGGACTTGAGAGAATATTTGTACTACCTTTAGCTCCTCGTTGGGTTCGACACTCTTACTTATCGAAAGAGGTTACAACTATTCCGTATACTTGCGGGTCATCAAGACCTTTTTCTGGCGCCGTTGCCGGGGAGTCATAGCGTGGGGTGAATATTCTCGTGTGTGCTTGTTTGCTTTATCACTAAGTAATTTTTATTTGCTGTTCTTAGTTGTTTTATATCTTTAGTTATTGGTAGGAAACGCAAAATACCAAAAAAATTAGTTGTACCTACTGAACCAGTGGTTGAAGAACCACTCAAAATCTATCACACTCCTGAAGCTTTTTACTTGGATCATCTTCGACCCCTTTGTGCTCGTGCTGAAACCCCCACTAGTTTAGTTGAGGGAAAATCTTTAGATGAGCATGCTTGTTTTGTGTGACACCGTATATCTGAAAAAGGGAAACTATTATGGGATCAAATTCAACGTTTGCAATGATATGCTTGGAATTTATGTGAAATATATGAGTCTACTTGTTGTTCTGAAGACCCTAAGAAACACCTACTCTATCAATGCTTGTTTAGTGATAATGGAATCATATCTTCGTATGCTAAGGGTGTTTACAATTACTATGATGTTCAACAAATTGAAGAATTTGTTGCTTTTAAAGGTGCTTATGAGATTGCCTCTTTGATTGAAAAGTATGATGCTACTCTTTACAAATCTGAAAATTTTGCCATATTTCAATATTGTTATGATAATTATGCTTCTAATGCCTATGTTAAACCATATATTGAGGACTTCTCCGCTGTCCAAGAAGAGACTAATATTTTGCAGGAAGCTATGGAAGAAGAAAATTGATGAAATAGTGAGCTCATTGGATGAAAAAGATGATGAGGAGAGCGAATAACAAAAGGAGGAAGAGCGGATTAGCTACCCATGCCCACCTTCTAATGAGAGTAACTCTTCAACTAATACATTGTTTAATTCCCCTTCGTGCTTACCGAAGGATGATTGCTATGATGATTGTTATGATCCCTTTTTGATAATGCTTGCTATGCTTGTGGCCAAGATGCCAATATGAATTATGCTTATGGAGATGAACTTGCTATAGTTTCTTATGTTAAACATGAAATTGTTGCTATTGCACCCACGCATGATAGTCCTATTATCTTTTTGAATTCTCCCAACTACACTATATCGGAGAAATTTGCGCTTAGTAAGGATTATATTGATGGGTTGCCTTTTACCATTGCATATGATGATTTTGATGAATGTAATACGTATGTGCTTGCTGCTCCTACATGCAATTATTTTGAGAGAGGAACTATATCTCCACCTCTCTATGTTTCCAATATGATAAAATTGCAAGAAACTGCTTATACTATGCATTGGCCCTTACTTGGTGTGCATGAATTGTTCTTTTATGACATGCCAATGCATAGGAAGAGAGTTAGACTTCATTGTTGCATGATATATGTTACTTTTGTGCTCACTACTAAATTACAAATCATTGTTAATAAAAATTGGCTTTGATATACCTTGGGATCCGGGTGGATTCATTACTTGAGCACTAAATTCCTAGCTTAATGGCTTTAAAGAAAGTGCTGCCAGGGAGACAACCCGGAAGTTTTAGAGAGTCATTTATTTCTGTTGAGTGCTTTCATATAGTTTAAAAACAAAAAAAATAAAGGTGGGAACCTAAAAACTTTTCAAAAAGGAAAGTGAAAGTGAGAAAGACAAGCATTGTTGAAGTGGGAGAGCTCCTTGAACTTTGTTCATGCTCACGGAAACTTTGTGAATCTTGATTACATAAACTTTTCATCAAAAATAATTATCCCCTTGTACAATTCCATTGTATTATAAAAATAATGTGCTAAGGTTTTCCTTTAGGATGTTTACAATGCTTGTTGGTTTGTACGGTGCAGGACAAAAACTTTGGCTGTAGTGCACAATTTTACATTTTTAACTGGAACGTCAAATGGTTCTGATTCCTTTTTCACTGTCTTTCTGTACAGCTTGTTTATTGTTCCTTATTTTGGTAGAATTTTTGGGGTACCAGAAGTATGGTGGCTTTTCAGATTGCTACAGACTGTTCTGTTTTTGACAGATTCTGTTTTTGATGCATAGTTTGCTTGTTTTGATGAATCTATCAATTTATACTAGTTTATTAAGCCATGGAAAAGCTATATTACAGTAGAAACAAAGAAAAAACAAAATATGAATTGGTTTGCAACAGTACTTAGAGTGGTGATTTGCTTTATTATACTAACGGATCTTACCGAGTTTTCTGTTGAAGTTTTGTGTGGATGTAGTGTCTAATCGAGGATATCTCGATATGAGGAAAAGGAAGAGAGGCAAGAGATAAAGCTTGGGGATGCCCGAGGAACCCCAAGTAAATATTCAAGGAGACTCAAGTGTCTAAGCTTGGGGATGCCTCGGAAGGCATCCCCTCTTCTGTAACATCCCAAATTTTCAATTTGGAATGTTATACATAGATCATCATTGCATATCATATTTTGTTGCATTGTTGGCTCGATCCTAGAAATTCTACACAACTCAAGGACCCACGGAGAGAGTTGGGGATTTCGTTATTTTCATATTCGAGTTTTTCTCAAATTTTGAAAATAGGATCATTTGATTTTATTTATTTTATCTTCAATTATTTCTACTACCAAAATTTCAGAGAGGGAATAAAATGACTTTCCCAAAATAAAGAAATAATGAAGATTTAATAAAAAAATCAAATAAGTTTTATTTTGGAGTTTTTTCGCTTTTATTTGGATTTAGGAAAAATGGGCGTTTTTCAAAATTGCATTTAGGCCCCAAATAAATGTTCTTCTTGTCCGGCTTGATTTTAGAAGCCGGGGAAAATTTATTTCGGGAATTTTGGAGTCCGTTGAGTATTTCTTTTTATTTTTCTTCTGTGCGGAATTATTTAAAAAAACGCGACCGACCTACGGGCCGTGCCCGAGCGGGACTCCGCTCGGGGGGCACCATATATAGCGCCGCCCCGGCGCCCCAGGCCCAGCCGCCCCGCCCCGCCAGCCCGATCCGCCGCCGCCGCCGCCGGACTCCGCCGCCGCCGCCGGAGCCTCGCCGGACTTCGCCGCCGCCTCGATCCGCGTGCCGCCGTTTTTTTATAAAAAAACCGAGCGGTTTTTCTTCATTTTTCTTCGGTTTTTCGTTAGATCGGTTTTTTCGGTTTAGTTTAATTAGCGAGCGTTCGCTCGTTCATTCGTTTTAACGAACGTGTTCGTCAGATTAGTTTAGTTAACGAACGTTTGTTCGTTGACCCGTTCGCCATTTTCCTTTTTCTCGGATTTAATCCGTGATTTTTCTGATCGTGATTCCTGATCCGATTTTCGTTTTAGTTTAACTTTTCGCTCATTTATCGGAATCAGGCGATTCAAGTGCCTGGAGTTTCGTCTTGAAACCCTCTTTCCGAATAATCTACCTAAACAAGTTTTTGCTTCTGTAAAATTTGACTTAGATCCAGATTAGTAAAATGAAGCTGTTTTCTTTCGCCGTTTGACTTTCGTTGCTTTGTTTGATTTGTTTCTTTTGCAAACCGGAGTTCTTAAGTTGAACATTCTGGTTAGATTTTTTTACTCCAGTTTTACCTGTGCATTAGATGAGTACTTATTGTATGATTGTTTGTTTGTCTGCGATAGAATACCCGGAGTGCGCCGCCTGTTACTTCGAGTCTCTAGGTCTCACGGATCATCAGCAAGGAAAGTAACACTTTGATCATACTTTTCTCATACCCAGTTTTTATGCATTAGATCAATCCCCAAACATTGCAAGATTAGGATCTAATTAATATTGTGGGTTATGGGAATTAGATGAGGTAGTACCTATTACCTGTTTTATTATCAAACCCTTGGGAGCTACTTCTACATTTGCTTATTATGCCATGCTATGCTAGTAGACGTGGATTGGGTGAGTGTATCCATGACAGATGTGAGATTGATGATTAATGGTTTATTTAAGGTGGCAACTTAAACACACATCTGGGTGGATTGAGGCACCTAGTTTCCATCAGGACTTGCCTATTTTTCTTCGGACCGCCACCCAGACTCAAAGGGATCATGAGATTATTCAAACTAGAAACTTCCGTGTGCAGCCACATGCTATTATGGGCTCTAGCATAGTTGACTAAGTCGTGCAAACTCTTACAGGGTGGACTAGCAGATGTAGGGGATGTAGGTTGGTACGGTCTACCCTTTAAGTAAGGTGCGAGTGCTTCTGAAAGACTATGTCTCGGTCATCCGTTTCTCAAACACCATGTAGTGCGAGAAAACAAGTGGAGGCGATCGAGTCATGTGGGGAAAAGTGCGCAAACCTCTGCAGAGTGTAAACAAACTAATCATGATTAGCCGTGTCCCCGGTTATGGACATCTTGAGTATCTAGAACTTGGATATCATGTGAATCTCATCATGTTACTTCTAAATTAATATTGTTGGGTTTTAATGAGTACTTTTAATTGGGATTGAGAATGCTGTCAACCATTCTCAATGTTTAACAACCACCATGTTAGTTAAATAACTTTATTCCTTTGCAGTAGGGAAAAATTGGCTTTATGCAAAAACTGTGACCATAGAGCTTTACCACCAGCCAAATATGCATGTAGTATAGCCTATTCTATTGTTGTTCTCTACGTGTTACATTGCCAGCATATTCCATGTGCTGACCCGTTTTCGGGCTGCAACATTTCATGTTGCAGACTTTTCAGACGACGAGTAACATGCTTTTAGGTCGTGGTTCTATACTCAGTGATGCCGTTGGAGTTGATGGACTCGCTTATCTTCCAAGCCTTCCGCTGTTATCGATTTTAGATGGCCTTAAGCCATATTTATTTCAATAAGTTCTCTTTTGAGACATTCGATGTAATAAGTGTGTGATTGCTACTCTGTTATAAATCCTCCAAGTACTGTGTGGTGTCAGCATTACTGATCCAGGGATGACACTGATCACAGAGATCAGACTGTTTGAGGTCTGGTCGCTACACTTTCTTCAACAAGTATCGGTATGTTTTCGAATTTGTTTCGTTCATGCATTATGTGCAAGTCTTGGAGCGTCTTTTGCATTTAGTTTTCATTTTTATTTTATGAACCATGCTAGTATGAGATAGTCCTTGGTTGATTTATAGAATGCTTATTGCACTTCACTTAAGTCTTTTGAGTATGGCTTTACAGAATGCTTCATGTTCTTCACTTATATCATTTGAAGTTTGGATTGCCTGTTTTTCTTCACATAGAAAACTGCCATTTGTAGAATGCTCTTTTGCTTCACTTATAACTGTTAGAGCATGGGCATATCTTTTGTAGAAAGAATTAAACTCTCTTGCTTCACTTATATCTATTTAGAGAGATCACAGGAATTGGTCATTCACATGGTTAGTCATAAAATCCTACATAAACTTGTAGATCGCTGAATATGATATGTTTGATTCCTTGCAATAGTTTTGCGATATAAAGATGGTGATATTAGAGTCATGCTAGTGGGTGGTTGTGGATTGTAGAGACACTTGTGTTGAGGTTTGCAAGTCTCGTAGCATGCACGTATGGTAACCGTTGTGTGACAAATTTGAAGCATGGGGTGTTTCTTTGATTGTCTTCCTTATGAGTGGCGGTCGGGGACGAGCGATGGTCTTTTCCTACCAGTCTATCCCCCTATAGGCATGCGTAGTAGTACTTTGCTTTGAGGGCTAATGAACTTTTGCAATAAGTATATGAGTCTTTATGACTAATGTGAGTCCATGGATTATACGCACTTTTACCTTTCCATCTTTGCTAGCCTCTTCGGTACCGTGCATTTCCCTTTCTCACCTCGAGAGTTGGTGCAAACTTCACCGGTGCATCCAAACCCCGTGATACGATACGCTCTATCACACATAAGCCTCATTATATCTTCCTCAAAACAGCCACCATACGTACCTATCATGGCATTTCCATAGCCATTCTGAGATATATTGCCATGCAACTTCCATCATCATCATATACATGACTTGAACATTTATTGTCGTATTGCTTTGCATGATCGTAAGATAGCTAGCATGATGTTTTTATGGCTTGTCCTTTTTTGATGTCATTGCTACGCTAGATCATTGCACATCCCAGTACACCGCTGGAAGCATTCATATAGAGACATATCTTTGTTCTAGTATCGAGTTGTAATATTGGGTTGTAAGTTAATAAAAGTGTTATGATCATCATTATAGAGCATTGCCCCAGACAAAAAGAAAAAAAAGAAAAAAAAGAAAAAAGGAAAGGCCAAAGAAGCCTAAATAAAAAAAGGGGAGCCAAAGAAGCCCACCGAAAAAGAAAAAGAAAAAAAGAAAAAAAAAGAAAAGGGGCAATGTTACTATCCTTTTTCCACACTTGTGCTTCAAAGTAGCACCATGTTCTTCATATAGTGAGTATCCTATATTGTCACTTTCATATACTAGTGGGAATTTTCATTATAGAACTTGGCTTGTATATTCCAACGATGGGCTTCCTCAAATGCCCTAGGTCTTCATGAGCAAGCAAGTCGGATGCACACCCACTTAGTTTCTTTTGTTGAGCTTTCATACACTTATAGCTCTTAGTGCATCCGTTGCATGGCAATCCCTACTCCTCGCATTGACATCAATTGATGGGCATCTCCATAGCTCGTTGATTAGCCGCGTCGATGTGAGACTTTCTCTTTTTTTGTCTTCTCCACATAACCTCCATCATTATATTCTATTCCACCTATAGTGCTATATCCATGGCTTGCGCTCATGTATTGCGTGAGGGTTGAAAAAGCTGAAGCGCGTTAAAAAGTATGAACCAATTGCTCGGCTTGTCATCGAGGTTGTGCATGATGGGGGCATTTTGTGTGACGAAAATGAAGCATGGCCAAACTATATGATTTTGTTTGGAAAAGCTTGCTTTGGCCTTGTTGTTTTGAAAAGACATGATTGCTTTATTGGTACGCTCGAATTATTATTGTTTTTATGTCAAATGATAGACTATTGCTTTGAATCACTCGTATCTTAATATTCATGCCATGATTAGACACATGATCAAGATTATGCTATGTAGCATTCCACATCAAAACTTATCTTTTTTTATCATTTACCTACTCAAGGACGAGCAGGAATTAAGCTTGGGGATGCTGATACGTCTCCATCGTATCTATAATTTTTGATTGTTCTATGCCAATATTATTCAACTTTCATATACTTTTGGCAACTTTTTATATTATTTTTGGGACTAACATATTGATCCAGTGCCCAGTGCCAGTTCCTGTCTGTTGCATGTTTTATGTTTCACAGAAAACCCATATCAAACGGAATCCAAACGAGATAAAAACGGACGGAGAATTATTTTGGAATATTTGGGATTTTCCGGAGGAAGAATCAATGCGAAACGGTGTCCGGGGTGGCCACGAGACAGGGGGGCGCGCCCTCCCCCCTGGGCGTGCCCTGGACTCTCGTGGGCCACCCGTAAGGTGGTTGATGCTCTTCTTTTGCCCCAAGAAAGCTAATTTTACAAGAAAAATCTAGGCAAAAGATTCACCCCAATCGGAGTTACGGATCTCAAGATATAAAAGAAACGGTGAAGGGGAAGGATTCGAGAACGCAGAAATAGAGAGATAGATCAAATCTCGGAGGGGCCCTCGCCCCTCCCAAGCCATGGGAGCAAAGGACCAGAGGGGAAACCCTTCTCCCATCTAGGGAGAAGGTCAAGGAAGAAGAAGAAGAAGGGGGGCTCTTCCCCCTTGCTTTTGGTGGCGCCGGAACGCCGCCGGCGGCCATCATCATCACCGCGGTCTTCACCAACACCTCTGCCAGCTTCACCAACATCTCCATCACCTTCCCCCATCTATATTCAGCGGTACACTCTCCCGCAACCCGCTGTACTCTCTACTTGAACATGGTGCTTTATGCTTCATATTATTTTCCAATGATGTGTTGCCATCCTATGATGTCTGAGTAGATTTTTGTTGTCCTATCGGTGATTGATGAATTGCTATGATTGGTTTGAGTTGCATGTTTTATTATTGGTGCTGTCCTATTGTGCCCTCCGTGTCGCGCAAGCGTGAGGGATTCCCGCTGTAGGGTTTGCAATATGTTTATGATTTGCTTATGGTGGGTGGTGTGAGTGACAGAAGCACAGACCCGAGTTAGTAGGTTGTTTGCGTATGCGATAAAGGGGACTTGATACTTTAATGCTATGGTTGGTTTTTACCTTAATGAATCTTTAGTATTTGTGGATGCTTGCTAGAGTACCAATCATAAGTGCATATGATCCAAGTAGAGAAAGTATGTTAGCTTATGCCTCTCCCTCAAATAGAATTGTTGTAGTGATTACCGGTCTAGTAACATAGTCAATTGCTTAGGGACAATTCCACAACTCCTACCACCACTTTTCCACACTCGCTATATTTACTTTATTGCATCTTTATTTAGACAGCCCCTACTTTTTATTTACGTGTTCTTTATTATCTTGCAAACCTATCCTATCACACCTACAAAGTACCTCTAGTTTCATACTTGTTCTAGGTAAAGTGAACGTCAAGCGTGCGTAGAGTTGTATCAGTGGCTGATAGGACTTGAGAGAATATTTGTTCTACCTTTAGCTCCTCGTTGGGTTCTACACTCTTACTTATCGAAAGAGGCTACAACTATCCCGTATACTTGCAGGTCATCAGCATGCTACGGGAATCACAAACTTCAACACAAGTATTCCTCAAATTCAGAATTACCCAATAGCACGACTCTAATATCACCACCTCCATATCTCAAAACAATTATCAAGCATCAAATTGATCATAGCATCCAATACACTTCCTATGATAGTTTTTATTATACCCAACTTGGATGCCCAACATTCTAGGACCAATTTTATAACCATAGCAAGTACCATGCTGTCCTAAAAGATTCTCAAAATAATATAAGTGAAGCATGAGAGATCAATAATTTCTACAAAATAAAACCACCGCCGTGCTCTAAAAGATATAAGTGAAGCACTAGAGCAAATGACAAACTACTCCGAATGATATAAGTGAAGATCAATGAGTAGTCGAATAATTATGCAACTATGTGAAGACTCTCTAACATTTAAGAATTTCAGATCTTGATATCTTATTCAAACAGCAAGCAAAACAAAACAAAATGAAATGACGCTCCAAGCAAAACACATATCATGTGGTGAATAAAAATATAGCTCCAAGTAAAGTTACCGATGGATGAAGACGATAGAGGGGATGCCTTCCGGGGCATCCCCAAGCTTAGGCTTTTGGTTGTCCTTGAATTTTACCTTGGGGTGCCTTCGTCATCCCCAATCTTAGCCTCTTGCCACTCCTTATTCCATAGTCCATCGAATCTCTACTCGAAACTTGAAAACTTGATAACACAAACCTCAACAGAAAACTCGTAAGCTCCGTTAGTATAAGAAAATAAACCACCACTTAGGTACTGTTTTGAACTCATTCTAAATTCATATTGGTGTAATATCTACTGTATTCCAACTTCTATAAGGTTCATACCCTCCGATACTACTCACAGATTCATCAAAATAAGCAAACAACACATAGAAAACAGAATCTGTCAAAAACAGAACAGTCTGTAGTAATCTGTATCAAACATATACTTATGGAACTCCAAAAATCCTACCAAATTAGGAAAACCTCAGAAATTTGTTTACAAATCCAGATCAAAAATAATCAGATCAAAAGCACGTTTCTGTGAAATATCAAAACTAATTTACTGGGTGCAAAAGTTTCTGATTTTCAGCAGGATCAACACAACTATCACCGTAAGCTATCCTAAAGGTCTTACTTGGCACTTTATTGAAACAAAAGCTATAAAACATGATTACTACAGTAGCATAATCATGTGGACACACAAAACACAGTAAGGGTAAATATTTGGTTGTCTCCCAACAAGCGCTTTTCTTTAATGCCTTTCTAGCTAGGCAAGATGATGACAATGATGCTCACATAAAAGATAAGAATTGAAACATAATGGGAGCATCATGAAGCATATGACTAGAACATTTAAGTCTAACCCACTTCCTATGCATAGGGATTTTGTGAGCAAACAACTTATGGGAACAATAATCAACTAGCATAGGAAGGCAAAACAAGCATAACTTCAAGATTTTAAGCACATAGAGAGGAAACTTGATATTATTGCAATTCCTACAAGCACATGTTCCTCACTCATAATAATTTTCAGTAGAATCATGAATGAATTCAACAATATAATCATCACATAAAGCATTATTTTCATGATCTACAAGCATAGAATTTTTATTACTCTCCACATAAACAAAATTCTTCTCATTCGGAATAGTGGGAGTATCATAAGAGACTCGAATACTATAAATTGTTTCCATATTAAAAGAGTAATGTTCAGAAAAAGGGAAATCATGATCATGACAAGTTTTATAAATATAATCATCACTACTTTTTATAGCATAAGTTTCATCACAATAATCATCATAAGTAGGAGGCATGCTATCATCATAATAAATTGGCTCACCGAAACTGGGGGGGGGGATAAAAATATCATCTTCATTAAGCATAGGATCCCCAAGCTTGGGACAAACATTAATTGCAGCAAATAAATTCTCAAATATGTCATCCTCATCAAACATAGCTTCCCCAAGCTTGGGCCTCTTCATATCATAAGCATAATCACTCTCATCATTAATAGTATGGATAGCACCAATAATATAGCAATTATCATCATCAAAATGAGTAATAGGAGCAACATCATTTGAGAGGGATACCTTTCTACCTTTGCTTCTCCGTCTTTTCTTTTTCTTCTTCACATCATGTGTGGGTTTAACACTCTTTTTTGAACTCCTTATTAGTGAGATTATTTGAATAGAAAGCTCCTCCTCATTACCTGATTCATCATAAGAAATAATAGGAGGATATTGGGAAGTCTCTTCCCTTTCATTAGTATTCTCTTCATCTTCTATTTGCTTTCTTTTCTTTATGTAATTGGAAATATAAGGATTTTCAATGCAAGTCACTACACAATACATAAAAATTTCTTCTAGATCAATATCAAGGAATTGCTTAAGGTTATATTCTGGAATATGCTTAGTTAAACGTTTCATTTCTTCATAACCCAAAAGCAAACAAAGTTCATTATGATGTGCAAGGGAAATCAAATCATCACAATTTTCGGACACAATTCAATCATGAAACAATTTGCATCAGAGATGTAAATGACCACGTTCATTGCAAAGTTCACAAGTATGACAAAGAAATTTTAATTTTTCAGCACAAACATCTAGCCTTTCTTGCAACCATTTAGTTTCTAAATACTTATGCCTCTTGCAAAATGTATCTTCCCTATTTGGTGTGTACTTGCAAACTCTATGCACTCCACAAAAGTTGACATGCTTATAAGAGACATTTTCATCATAACTAGTGCAATCATCGTTAGTACTATGGATATTCAAAGAGTTCATACTAACAACATTGCAATCATGCTCATCATTCATAGATTTAGTACCAAACATTGAATAGACTTCTTCTTCTAGCACTTGAGCACAATTTTCCTTTTCATCATACTTACGAAAGATATTAAAAAGATGAAGCGTATCAGGCAAACTCAATTCCATTTTTTGTAGTTTTCTTTTACAAACTAAATTAGTGATAAAACTAGAAACAAAAAGTTTCGATTGCAAGATCTAAAGATATACCTTCAAGCACTCACGTCCCCGGCAACGGCGCCAGAAAAGAGCTTGATGTCTACTACGCAACCTTCTTCTTGTAGACGTTGTCGGGCCTCCAAGTGCAGAGGTTTGTAGGACAGTAGCAAATTTCCCTCAAGTGGATGACCTAAGATTTATCAATCCGTGGGAGGCATAGGATGAAGATGGTCTCTCTCAAACAACGCTGCAACCAAATAACAAAGAGTCTCTTGTGTCCTCAACACACCCAATACAATGGCAAATTGTATAGGTGCACTAGTTCGGCGAAGAGATGGTGATACAAGTGCAATATGGATGATAGATATAGGTTTTTGTAATCTGAAAATATAAAAACAGCAAGGTAATTAATGATAAAAGTGAGCACAAACGGTATTGCAATGCTTCGAAACAACGCCTAGGGTTCATACTTTCACTAGTGCAAGTTCTCTAAACAATAATAACACAATTGGATCATATAACTATCCCTCAAGATGCAACAAAGAGTCACTCGAAAGACACTAATAGCAGAGAACAAACGAAGATATTATTGTAGGGTACGAAACCACCTCAAAGTTATCCTTTCTGATTGATCTATTCAAGAGTCCATAGTAAAATAACACGAAGCTATTCTTTCCGTTCGATCTATCATAAAGTTCGTACTAGAATAACACCTTAAGACACAAATCAACCAAAACCCTAATGTCACCAAGATACTCCAATGTCACCTTAAGTATCCGTGGGTATGATTATACAATATGCATCACACAATCTCAGATTCATCTATTCAACAAACACAAAGAACTTCAGAGAGTGCCCCAAAGTTTCTACCCGAGAGTCAAGACGAAAATGTGTGCCAACCCCTATGCATAAGTTCACAAGGTCACTGAACCCGCAAGTTGATCACCAAAACATACATCAAGTAGCTAACGTGAATATCCCATTGTCACCACAGATAAGCACATGCAAGATATACATCAAGTGTTCTCAAATCCTTAAAGACTCAATCCTATAAGATAACTTCAAAGGGAAAACTCAATCCATTACAAGAGAGTAGAGGGGGAGAAACATCATAAGATCCAACTATAGTAGCAAAGCTCATGGTACACCAAGATCGTGCCAAATCAAGAACACGAGAGAGAGAGAGAGAGATCAAACACATAGCTACCGGTACATACCCTCAGCCCTGAGGGTGAACTACTCCCTCCTCATCATGGAGAGCGCCGGAAGATGGCCATCGGTGAGGGATCCCCCCCCTCCGGCAGGGTGCCGGAACAGGGTCCCGATTGGTTTTTGGTGGCTACAGAGGCTTGTGGCGGCGGAACTCCCGATCTATTGTGCTCTCCGATGTTTTTAGGGCATATGGATATATATAGGTGAAAGAAGTCGGTCAGGGGAGCCACGAGGGTCCATGAGGGTGGAGGCGCGCCTAGGGGGTAGGGCGCGCCTCCCTGCCTCGTGGCCACCTCGAACCTTCCCTAACGTCTACTCCAAGTCTCCTGGATTGCTTCTGTTCCAAAAATAACTCTCCCAAAGATTTCATTCCGTTTGGACTCCGTTTGATATTCCTTTTTCGCGAAACACTGAAATAGGCAATAAAACAACAATTTGGGCTGGGCCTCCGGTTAATAGGTTAGTCCGAAAAATGATATAAAAGTGTTTAGTAAAGCCCATAAACATCCAAAACAGGTAATATAATAGCATGGAACAATCAAAAATTATAGATACATTGGAGACATATCATATACGCACACACATTCGTACGCATACATGCAAATTCGGATGAGCTCAAGACGATAAAAGGTGACCAAATCGAGGCGGCGGAAGGGCGAATGCGGAGGAGAAGCTCACCAAGGAGCCGGGGACGTGGTCGGGGAGGCTGGAGACGGTCGCGGTCGAGCGAATCGATGACGGCGGCCGGTGGTGCAGGATGTTGTAGACGAGATCGATGGCGGCGATTCGGTGCGGCTCTGCTCGATTGGACACTCTAAATGGACGAGGTCAACGGTGGAGATCCTCCTGGACCAGTCGGTGTGCCGAACGGTCGCTGGTGGCCGCGGGCTTGGCAACGGCATGGCGACGTCCCGCCCGGCCATTGAAACAGGGAGAGGTAGAAGGGGAGCTGAGGGGGGTTAGGGTTTTCGACAAGGGGAATGGACTTATAGGCGAGGGGAGGCGCCAGAGAGCCGCCGGATGGCCGTGGCCGTGGCGGCCATCTGCCGTGCCCATGACTCCCCCGGTGAATAGGGAGCGGCGCAGGGGTAGGCTGAGCCGGCCTGGCCAGTTGGGCCAGTGGCCCGGCGGGGGTTGTCTCGCCTTTTCCCCTTTTGTTTCTTTTGCCTTTCCTTTTCCTTTTTGATTTTCTTTTAATGTTTTATTTAGTTTCATTTTATTTTGGTTTTATAAAAATATAAATACAAGTCCTAAATTAATATGATAACTTAGTCCACTACCACAAAAAGTTTGACACCTAAATAAAATAGTTTGCATTATTATAATTTTTAAAAGACATCTAATTAATTGTTATAGTTGTTGTTTTAATTATTTTAGAGCTTTTAATTACTTTATAGAGTTGTGGATACTCCACCGTAATTATCTATGATTTATTTGAGACATTTAGAACATTTTAGTTTTAATGTTTGAAAAAATTGTTATTTGCCTTTATTTTAAATTTGTATTTGAATTGTTTTTAACCATCGCGAGATCGACAACAGCAACCGTGGTGACGTGGCATCATTAGTAGGGGATTACTGTAGCTTAATTATCCGGGCATCACAGTTTAAATATCATCCTCCCATTGAAGTGAAAGTAGTAGAACCCATTAAAGTTGAAGAATAAACTATTACATATAATGTTGATCCTACTGTTCCTACTGCTTATATTGAGAAACCACCTTTTCCTGTTAGAATAAAGGATCATGTTAAAGCTTCAACCATGGTTCGTAATAGTTATACTAGAACAGCTACACCCCCTAAACAAATTAAAGTTGAACCTAGTATTGCTATGGTTAAAGATCTCTTGGTTGATAATATTGATGGGCATGTTATTTATTTCTGTGATGATGCTGCTACAATTGCTAAACCTGTTAGAAAGATAAACATAGACCTGTTGTTGGCATGCCTGTTGTTTTCATTAAAATTGGAGATCATTGTTATCATGGCTTGTGTAATGTGGGTGCTAGTGTGAGTGCAATTCCTTTTACCTTATATCAATAAATTAGGAATGATATTGCACCTGCTGAGATAGAAGATATTGATGTTACTATTAAGCTTTCCAATAGAAATGCTATATCACCAATTGGGATTGTTAGAGATGTTGAAGTCTTGTGTGGGAAAATTAAATACCGTACTGATTTTCTTGTTCTTGCTTCCCCACAATATGATTTTTGTCCCATTATATTTGGTAGACCTTTCTTGAATACTGTTAATGCTAAGATAGACTGCGAGAAAGATATTGTTACTATCGGTTTAGGGGATATGTCTCATGATTTTAATTTCTCTAAATTTCATAGAGAACCCCATGATAAAGAATTGCTTAGTAAGGATGAAATCATTTGTCTTGCTTCTATTGCCATGCCTCCTACTGATCCTTTAGAACAATATTGGCTAGACCATGAAAATGACATGTTTATGAATGAAAGAAGGGAAATAGATGAAATATTCTTTAATCAAGGGCCTGTTTTGAAACATAATTTTCCTGTAGAAATCCTTAGGGATCCTTCTCCACCCAAGGGTGATCCTGTGTTTGATCTTAAACAATTACCTGATACTTCAAAATAGGCTTATCTTGACGAAAAGAAGATATATCATGTTATTAATTGTGCTAAAGTTTTAGAGCATGAAGAAAAGAAGTTATTGAAAACTCTGAAGAAGCACGGTGCCGCTATTGGATATACTCTTAATGATCTTAAGGGCATTAGTCCCACTCTTTGTCAGCACAAAACTAATTTGGAGCCTAATGCTATACCAGTTGTTGACCATCAACGATGGTTAAATCCAAAGATGAAAGAAGTGGTAAGAAATGAAATACTAAAACTTCTGGAAGCAGGTATAATTTATCCTATTGCTGATAATAAGTGGGTAAGTCCCGTTCATTGTGTCCCTAAGAAGGGAGATATTACTGTTGTTCCTAATGATAAGAATGAATTGATCCCACAGAGAATTGTTACAGGTTATAGGATGGTAACTGATTTTCGCAAATTAAATAAAGCTACTAGAAAAGATCATTACCCTCTACCTTTTATTGATCAAATGCTAGAAGGACTATCCAAACATACACATTTTTTGCTTTCTAGATGGTTATTCTGGTTTCTCTCAAATACATGTGTCAAAAGATGAGCATGAAAAGACCACTTTTACTTGCCCTTTCAGTACTTTTGCTTATAGACGTACGCCTTTTGGTTTTTGCAATGCACGTGCTACCTTTTGAAGATGTATGACTGCTATATTCTCTGACTTTTATGAAAATATTGTTGAGGTTTTCATGGATGATTTCTCCGTTTACGGAACTTCTTTTGATGATTGCTTAAGCAACCTTGATCAAGTTTTGCAGAGATGTGAAGAAACTAATCTCGTCTTGAATTGGGAGAAGTGCCACTTTATGGTTAATGAACATATTGTCTTGGGGCATAAAGTTTCTGAAAGAGGTATTGAAGTTGATAAAGCTAAAGTAGATGCTATTGAAAAGATGCCGTGTCCTAAAGACATCAAAGGTAGAAGAAGTTTCCTTGGTCATGCTGGTTTCTATAGGAGGTTTATTAAAGACTTCTCTAAAATTTCTTGTCCTCTCACTAATCTCTTGGAAAAAGATGTTCCTTTTTGTTTTTGATGATGATTGCGTAGAAGCATTTGAAATACTTAAGAAATCCTTGATTCTGCACCCATTATTCAACCGCCTAATTGGAATTTACCCTTTGAAATTATGTGTGATGCTAGTGACTATGCTATTGGTGTTGTCCTAGGGCAAAGAGTTTATAAGAAATTGAATGTTATTCATTATACTAGTAAAACTCTAGATAGTGCCTAGAGAAATTATGCTACTACTGAAAAAGGAATTTTTAGCAATTGTTTTCGCTTGTGATAAGTTTAGATCTTATATTGTTGATTCCAAAGTAACTGTTCACACTAATCATGCTGCTATTAAATATCTTATGGAAAAGAAAGATGCTAAACCTAGACTTATTAGATGGGTTCTCTTGTTACAGGAATTTGATTTGCATATTATTGATAGAAAGGGAGCTGAGAACCCTGTTGCAGACAACTTGTCTAGGTTAGAAAATGTTCTTGATGACCCTCTACCAATTGATGATAGCTTTCCTGATGAACAATTAGCTGTCATAAATGCTTCTCATAATACTCCATGGCATGCTGATTATGCTAATTACATTGTTGCTAAATTTGTACCACCTAGTTTCACATACCAACAAAAGAAAAAGTTTTTCTATGATTTAAGACATTACTTTTGGGATGACCCACACCTTTATAAAGACCACCGTACCGCGACAAAATCTCTTGTTTTCGTTTTGAGCTGTTTTCTGCCAGAGTTTTCAAGGCCAGGCATCATGTCTTCCTCCTCCAACAACAAAGTGGACGACGATGCTAGGTTGATGCAGATGGAACTCAGGAGGGCGGAGACCGAGGAAGCCATGATGGAAGAAGATCAAGGGGATTCACTTGAGGTCCACCCTCCGGCTTCGGAGAGAGGCACTCTGGCTGGCATCTCCACTACTCCCAATCCCCATCAAATTGTAGGGACTATGAGTAACCATGAAGGCCAACAAATACAGGGAGGACTTCCTCCTAGGAGGCCCTTACACAGGTTACATCGGAACAACTTCCATTACCTAGTTCATAATTATGGAGTGGAGAATACACCTCGCACACACGTACCTTCCAATTGGGACATATCCCGTCCAAGTGAAAGTGATACAGGGAAAAGATCATGGGGACAGAAAATAAGCATCTTTTAGAAGAGATTCAGAAGAATGCAATTATGCTTCAACGTGTACTACGAGAATTGCAGGATCTGAAGGGTAGCTTAATCAAGCTAACAATAACTCCATCATCACCACCTCCGAAGAAAGAGACATAAATACATGGGTATGGGCACTCCCCTTGGCAATTGCCAAGCTTGGGGGAGGTGCTCCGGCATCGTATCACCATCACACCTCTATCTTTTTCATTTTTCTTAGTTCGATCCTTTTGGTTATATCTTGATATAGTAGAATAAAGTTTTAGTATGATCTAGCTTTGGGTTTTGTTTTGATATCTATCTAGGTAACCGAGTCTATGAGTTATATATAATAAAGAGTAATTTTGAGTTGAGGGCTTTGCTATCTTGCTATGATCTTGAGGGAATTAAAGAAAGAATAAAAAGAAATAAAAAGATCATATATTGATCTTATGGAGAGTAATGACTTCACATATAAAGAGTATGATGAACAAAAGTTATTGAGAGTTGACAAACATAGTTTTAGTCATTGCTGCAATTAATAGGAAGTAATAAAGAGAGAGAGGTTTCACATATAAATATACTATCTTGGACATCTTTTGTAATTGTGTGCACTCATTAAAATACGACATGCTAAAAAGTTGATGCCGGACAAGGAAGACAACATAATGGGTTATGTTTTCTTATATCCGAATAGAAGTTATATTGTCATGGATCCTCTAACATGTTGAGCTTGCTTTTCCCTCTCATGCTAGCCAAATTCTTTGCACCAAGTAGAGATACTACTTTTGCTTCCACATATCCCTTAAACCCAGTTTTGCCATGAGAGTCCACAATACCTACCTATGGATTGAGTAAGATCCTTCAAGTAAATTGTCATCGGTGCAAGCAATAAAAATTGGTCTCTAAATATGTATCATCTGTTAGTGTGAAGAAAATAAGCTTTATACGAACTTGTGAGATGGAAGAAATAAAAAGAGACGGACTGCATAATAAAGTTCTTTATCACAAGCGGCAATTGATACATCTCCGTCGTATCTACTTTTCCAAACAATTTTTCCCTTGTTTTGGACTCTAACTTGCATGATTTGAATGGAACTAACCTGGACTGACGATGTTTTCAGCAGAACTGCCATGGTGTTATTTTTGTGCAAAAATAAAAGTTCTCGGAATGACCTGAAAATCCACAGAGCAACTTTTTTGAATTAATAAAAAATATTGGCAAAAGAAATAGCGTCAGGGAGCCCACACCCTGTCCACGAGGGTGGGGGCGTGCCCCTTGCCTCGTGGGCCCCCTGGACGTCCACCGACCTCAACTCCAACTCCATATATTTGCTTTCGCGGAGAAACAGATCAAATAGAAAGTTTCATCGCATTTTACAATACGAAGCCGCCGCCAAGCCCTAATCTCTCACGGGAGGGCTGATCTGGAGTCTGTTCGGGGCTCCGGAGAGGGGGATTCATCGTCGTCGTCATCATCAACCATCCTCCATCACCAATTTCATGATGCTCACTGTCGTGTGTGAGTAATTCCATCGTAGGTTTGTTGGACAGTGATGGGTTGGATGAGATTTACCATGTAATCAAGTTAGTTTTGTTAGGGTTTGATCCCTAGTATCCACTATGTTCTGAGATTGATGTTGCTATGACTTTGCATGCTTAATGCTTGTCACTAGCGCCCGAGTGCCATGATTTCAGATCTAAACCTATTATGTTTTCATGAATATATGAATATATGTGAGTTCTTGATCCTGTCTTGCAAGTCTATAGTCACCTATTATGTGTTATGATCCGACAACCCCGTAGTGGCAATAATCGGGATACTTCTCGGTGATGATCGTAGTTTGAGGAGTTGTTGTATTCACTATGTGTTAATGCTTTGGTCCGGTACTCTATTAAAAGGAGGCCTTAATATGCCTTAGTTTCCACTAGGACCCCGCTGCCATGGGAGGGTAGGACAAAAGATGTCATGCAAGTTCTTTTTCATAAGCACGTATGACTATATTCAGAATACATGCCTACACTACATTGATGAATTGGAGCTAGTTCTGTGTCACCCTATGTTATAACTATTGCATGAGGAATCGCATCCGACATAATTATCCATCACTGATCCAATGCCTATGAGCTTTTCACATATTGTGCTTTGCTTATTTACTTTACCGTTGCTACTGTTACAATTAGTACAAAACTACTACCGTTACTTTTGCTACTGTTACCATTACTTCCATACTACTTTGCTACTAAATACTTTGCTACAGATACTAAGTTATCTAGGTGTGGTTGAATTGACAACTCAACTGCTAATACTTGAGAATATTCTTTGGCTCCGCTTGTGTCGAATCAATAAATTTGGGTTGAATACTCTACCCTCGAAAACTGTTGCGATCCCCTATACTTGTGGGTTATCAAGACTATTTTCTGGCGCTGTTGCCGGGGAGCATAGCTCTATTCTTTGAGTCACTTTGGATTTATATCTGCTGATCAGTATGAGGAACTTGAAAGACGAAAGAACTAGATTTATCCCTCAACTATGATGGGAGGTAAGGAACTGCCATCTAGCTCTGCACTTGATTCACCATCTGTTATGAGTAAGCTTGCGACACCTAAACTTGCTTCTGCTATTAATTCTAATATGTCGCATGTTATTGATGATGCCACTTCTACCATGCATGATACTTATGATGAAACTACTTATGTGCTTGAAACTACTTATGTGCTCGAAACTACTGTGCCATTAGGTGAATTTCTTGATGAACAACTTGCTAGGGTTAGAGAGAATGAAATTATTGAAGATGAAATTATTGAAGATAGTGATGATGAAGGTTCTCCCCCTAAGTACGAATTGCCTGTTGTTCTAGAGGGTTATGTTATGGATGAAGAAACTACTAGAGATATTCTTGCTTGCAATGATAGATCTGATCTTAAGAAGTTATTAGTTAAACTTAAACAGAAATCTCTAAATGCTAGAATGAAATATGACCCTGCTTTTGCTACTTCACCTATCTTTGTTACTAATAAGGATTATGAATTCTCTGTCGATCCTGAGATAATTACTTTGGTTGAATCCGATCCTTTTTATGGCTATGAATCTGAAACTGTTGTGGCACATCTTACTAAATTGAATGATATAGCGACCCTGTTCACTAATGATAAGAAATCTGGCTACTATTATATCCTTAAGATATTTCCATTCTCATTAAAGGGTGATGCTAAAACTTGGTTTAATTCTCTTGATCCTGGCTATGTGCGTAGTCCCCAGGATATGATTTATTACTTCTCTGCTAAATATTTCCCTGCTCATCAGAAACAAGCTGCCTTAAGGGGAATATATAATTTTGTGCAATTTGAAGAAGAGAGTCTCCCACAAGCTTGGGGGAGGCTTCTCCGATTACTTAATGCTTTGCCTGATCATCCTCTTAAGAAAAATGAAATACTTGATATCTTTTATAATGGACTAACCGATGCTTCCAAGGACCACTTGGATAGTTGTGCTGGTTGTGTTTTCAGGGAAAGAACAGTCGATCAAGCTAAATTGTTATTGAATAATATGTTGACTAATGAAAATAATTGGACTCTTCCTGAGCCAATTCCCGAGCCAACTCCTGAGCCAACTCCTAAACCAACTCCGAAGAAGAGGGGTGTTCTATTGCTCAGTCCTGAAGATATGCAAGAGGCAAAGAAATCTATAAAAGAAAAAGGTATTAAAGCTGAAGATGTAAAGAATTTACCTCCTATTGACGAAATACATGGTCTTAATTTACCACCTATTGAAGAAACACATGGTCTTGATAACCCGACACAGGTAGCAAAGGTAAATTCTCTCTATAGATATGATAAAGTTGAAATCCCGTCTACTAAGTTTGCTAGCCAATGCTTGGATGAATTTGATGACTTTATGGCTAGACAAGAAAATTTCAATGCTTATGTTGGTAGAGAATTAAAGAGTAATGCTTACATGATTGGGCGCTTGAGTGATTATATGGCTAGAGTTAAAGGTGAACTTAAACTCATTAGTAAATATGCTTCTATGGTTACCACTCAAGCAGAACAAGTACTTAAAGCTCAAACTGATTTGCTCGATGAATTAAATAATAAACATGATTTTGCTGTTAGGGTGGCTATTAGAACTGGTAAACTGACTCAGGAACCTTTGTATCCTGAAGGCCACCCAAAGAGATTGAGCAAGATTCTCAGAGAAATAATTTAGATGCACCTAGGACTTCTAAAAAGAAGAAAAAGAAAAATGATAGGACTTTGCATGCTTCTAGTGAACCTGTTGTAGACACACCTAAGAATCCCAATGATATGTCTATTTCTGATGCTGAAACGCAATCTGGTGATGAACATGAACCTAGTGATAATGTTAATGATAATGTTCATGTTGATGCTCAACCTAGCAATAATAATGATGTAGAGATTGAACCTGCTATTGATCTTGATAACCCACAATCAAAGAATCAATGTTATGATAAGAGAGACTTTGTTGCTAAGAAGCACGGTAAAGAAAGAGAACCATGGGTTCAAAAACCCATGCCTTTTCCTCCTAAGCCATCCAAGAAAAAGGATGATGAGGATTTTGAGCGCTTTGCTGAAATGATTAGAGCTATCTTCTTACGTATGCGCTTAACTAATATGCTTAAAGTAAACCCTTATGCTAAGTACATGAAAGATATTATTACAAATAAAAGAAAGATACCAGAAGCTGAAATTTCCACCATGCTTGCTAATTACACTTTTAAGGGTGGAATACCTAAGAAACTTGGAGATCCATGAGTACCAACTATACCATGCTCCATTAAAAGAAACTATGTTAAAACTGCTTTATTTGATCTTGGAGCCGGTGTTAGTGTTATGCCTCTCTCTTTATATCGTAGACTTGAATTGAATAACTTGACACCTAGTGAAAAATCTTTGCAAATGGCTGATAAATCAACTGCTATACCTGTCGATATTTGTGAGGATGTGCCTGTTGTGGTTGCAAACGTCACTATCTTAACGGACTTTGTTATTCTTGATATTTCCGAGGATGATAGTATGTCGATTATCCTTGTTAGACCCTTTTTGAATAATGCAGGGACTGTTATTGATTGCAGCAAAGGCAATGTCACTTTTCATGTTAATGGTAATGAGCATACGGTACACTTTCCGAGGAAACAACCTGAAGTTCACAGTATCAATTCTATTGGAAAAACTCCAACTATCATTATTGGAGGTTTTGAATTTGCTCTTCCTACTATCAAGAAAAAATATGATATTCTTATTATTGGGGATGTGCATATCCCCGTTGAGGTAACCTAGTGTTATTCGAAATTTCTCCGGTTCCATGTTATTCGGAATGAGTTTGTTAACAAGACTTGATCAACCTTGTTAGTGGATTCCTTTGGATAATCATGAGATGGATTAAACTAGAAGGCACAACCTTCTGTACCCTCTTTCTACTTTCAGTTATTTAGATTAAATAAAGTAAAAATAGTATTTTCTGTTTGTTTTCTGAATTATCCTTGCAATAAAAAATATCCCGAAAATAAAAGTTCTCCAAATGCCCTGCAAATTTGGTATGATTTTTTCTGGAATATTTGAGAATATCTGGCACTGGGAACATAGCAGGGGGAGCAAGCACCTGGTCACGAGGGTCCAGGGCGCGCCCACCTCCCTCGTGGGCCCACGGTGGCCCCCTCCACTTATTCCAGCACCCACACACTTCATCTTCCTCCCCAAAAAATCACCATCCAGCTCAAGCACGAGTTCTAGCTCATTTTGCTGCGATTTTCAATCTCCTTGCTCAAAGCTCCATTCAGAAAACTACTTTGGGGGATTGTTCTTTGGTATATAACTCCTCCAATGGTCCAATTAGTTTTTTTTCTAGTGCTTTATTCATTGCAAATTTTTGCTGCCTAGGTGACCATGTTCTTGAGCTTGCATGTCAAATTTATGAGGTCACAAGTAATTCTAATGCATGATATAGGCTCTAGGCACTTGTGGGAGTAGTTGCTATCAGTTTTGTTGAGTTTGATTCACTTTTATTTTCAGTTACTAAAAATTTCAGAAATTTTCAGAAAAAGATGAAGAGATTGTTCTTGAGGGGATCTTCTAGCCAAGGCTCTAAGGATAAACAAACTAAGGAGAATGAAAAGGCCAAGTATAATCTTCCTCATGTGGCAGAAGTACGACCGTGTGAATGGCCTTGTGATGATTTCTTGAGAGCAGCCGGGATTTATGATGACTTTTATTCTTTGGCTGATAATGCTGGCCTCACCGACTTCCTCCACGACCGGATCGAACAGTATCTCTTACTCACCAATACTTTCGTGCAAAACTTCTACTATTATCCTAAGAAATCACCTCCTTTAGTAGCTTTTCATTTATATGATGTGGCTAGGGAGATGTCATTATGTGATTTTTGCGAGGTTTGCAAAATACCCTTAAAGGGCAGCTTGGAGGAACCACATCGAGAAGATGTGGATGGTTTTATTGATACTATAACTGTAGGGGAATCGAGGAAGGTTTCCGATGCAAGAATTACTACCATACATTTTCCTGCTTTACGCTACTTTGCCATATTTGCTAGTCGATGTTTAATTGGTCGCGGAAACTGTGGAAACCTTAGTGTTCCTGATATTATTATTTTGTTCCAGGCTTTATTTCGTGATAACTTTGTTAGTATGGGGGCTATTATTGCTAAACGATTAAGCCTGAACCGTACAAAGGGCCCCATCTTTGGAGGTATCTATGTTGCATGCCTTGCTAAATATTGCAGGATACCTATTAGGCATTTTAAGAAAGAGGAAAAATTGCTGCCCCCTACCTTTTTAGATTACAGGAGCATGGTAGCGCATGAGTTTATTGTTAACAATGATAATAAGATGCCTCTATATAATTTGATATTTCATAAGAAACACAATGAGATTATTATCCTGCCTACGCCCTCTTTGTTTGACTTAACTGCATGCCATTACCTTGTCTTGCCGGAGGCCGTCTATGCGCCGCGTGGCCAGACATCAGCTCCAGAGCCTGAGCCGGAACCACCACTTGACCCTTATCGACCATCATCTTATCAGTGGGATCCGGAGGAGATCGACAGTTAGTGGCAGTACAATGACACTCCTCAGTACACTGGGGAGAGTAGCCACGATCCATGGCCATAGACCAACTTAGGCCAAAAGCCTAAGCTTGGGGGAGTACGTATTTCTCACCGACATTGCGTTCATGTTCACACACTCATTCTAGTTGTCGGTGCTCATACTTTTTCATTGTACTATCCATGCTAGTTTAATTTCTTTTTCTAGTTTTCTTCTTGTGTGTTTGATAAACCTTAAGAAAAAAAAAATTAGTTAGTTTATTTTCCATGCTTGTAGTAGTAACTAAAAGAAAACCCAAAAAGATTCCTGGTTCTTCTTTTGCTTGTTGGGAGCTTTCCCGTGTAAATAGTTTTATTTCTTTTCTTTCCTTTGGGGGTCGAGAGTTGAAGACCATAATGAAAAAAATGTTTAGTGGCTCTCATATGCATGATTGTTGATTTAACCAAGAGCCCATATTACCTTGTCTTCTCCCTTGAATTGAATGCTTGCAGATTCCAGCTTAGTCCAATGCACGTGCACAACTATTATTATCCACACTGTTCGGTCATGCAAGTGAAAGGAAATAATGACAATATATGATGAACTGATTGAGATGAGAGAAGCTGGTATGAACTCGACCTCTCTTGTTTTTGTAAATATGATTAGTTCATCGTTCCTGATTCAGCCTATTATGAATAAACATGTTTGCAATGATAGTTGCTTATTCCATGCTTAATTAGCTAGGAGCTTATAATGGTTTACCTTGTGTGCCAACATGCTATTAAAATGGTTGTGATGTGGTATGATAGGGTGGTATCCTCCTTTGAATGATTCGAGTGACTTGACTTGGCACATGTTCACGCATGTAGTTGAAACAAAATCAACATAACCTTCACGATATTTATGTTCATGGTGGATTATATCCTACTCATGCTTGCACTCAGTGTTGATTAATTTTAATGCATGTTCATGACTGTTGTCGCTCTCTCAGTTGGTCGCTTCCTAGTCTCTTGCTAGATTTCACCTGCACTAAGCGGGAATACTGCTTGTGCATCCAAATTCCATGAACTCCAAAGTTATTCCATATGAGTCTACCATACCTTCCTATATGTGGTATTTACCTGCCGTTCTAAGTAAATTTGTATGTGCCAAACTCCAAACCTTCAAATGAAATTCTGTTTTGTATGCTCGAGCAGCTCATGTATCAACTAGGGCTGTCTGTATCTTCCATGCTAGGTGGGTTATTCTCAAGAGGACTGGACTCCGCTCCTCATTCATGAGAAAATGGCTGGTAACGGGGATGCCCAGTCCCATGCTCAAATTCAAATCAAAATAATTAAACAAAACTCCCCCAGGATTGTTGCTAGTTGGAGGCACCCGTTCTTTCGGGCAAGCCATGGATTGATGCTTGTTGGTGGTGGGGGAGTATAAACTTTACCATTCTGTTTGGGAACCGCCTATAATGTGTGTAGCATGGAAGATATCGAGATCTCATAGTTGTTATGTTGACAGTGAAAGTATACCGCTCAAAATGTTATTCATGTCTATTTCAAAATCGAGCTCTGGCACCTCTGCAAATCCCTGCTTCCCTCTGCGAAGGGCCTATCTATTTACCTTTATGTTGAGTCATCACCTTCTTATTAAAAAGCACCAGCTGGAGAGCACCGATGTATTTGCATGCATTACTATTAGTTTATATTGGGTATGACTATGACTGGATCTCTTTTACCATGAATTACAATGTTTAGTCAGTCCTTGATCTTTAAAGGTGCTCTGCATGTATGTTTTGCAGTCTCCGAAAGGGCTAGCGAGATACCATCTTGTTATATCATATTATGATTGTTTTGAGAAAGTGTTGTCATCCGAGTTTTATTATTATTGCTCACTAGTTGATTATGCCATTGATATGAGTAAACATGAGACCTAAGTGTTATTGTGAATATGGTTAGTTCATAATCTTTGCTGAAAACTTGAATGTAGGCTTTACATATTTACAACAACAAGAGCAAACAGAGTTTGTAAAAGTTTTTCTTTATCACTTTTAGTTTGTCAACTAAATTGCTTGAGGACAAGCAAAGGTTTAAGCTTGGGGGAGTTGATACGTCTCCGTCGTATCTACTTTTCGAAACACTTTTGCACTTGTTTTGGACTCTAACTTGCAAGATTCGAATGGAACTAACCCGGGCTGACGCTATTTTCAGCAGAACTGCCATGGTGTTATTTTTGTGCAGAAATAAAAGTTCTCGGAATGACCTAAAAATCCACGGAGCAACTTTTCAGAATTAAAAAAAAATACTGGCAAAAGAAATAGCGTCAGGGGGCCCACACCCTGTCCATGAGGGTGGGGGGCGCACCCCTCCCCTTGGGCGCGCCCCCTGCCTCGTGGGCCCCCTGGACGTCTACCGACCTCAACTCCAACTCCATATATTTGCTTTTGTAGAGAGAAAAATCAGAGAGAAAGTTTCATCGCGGTTTATGATACGGAGCCACTGCCAAGCCCTAATCTCTCTCAGGAGGGCTGACCTGGAGTCCGTTCGAGGCTCCGGAGAGGGGGATTCACCGCTGTCGTCATCATCAACCATCCTCCATCACCAATTTCATGATGCTCACCGCCGTGCGTGAGTAATTCCATCGTAGGCTTGCTGGACGGTGATGGGTTGGATGAGATTTACCATGTAAGCAAGTTAGTTTTGTTAGGGTTTGATCCCTAGTATCCACTATGTTCTGAGATTGATGTTGCTATGACTTTGCTATGCTTAATGCTTGTCAATAGGGCCCGAGTGCCATGATTTCAGATCCGAACCTGTTATGTTTTCATGAATATATGTGAGTTCTTGATCCTATCTTGCAAGTCTATAGTCACTATTATGTGATATGATCCGACAACCCTGAAGTGACAATAATCCGGATACTTCTCGTTGATGACCGTAGTTTGAGGAGTTCATATATTCACTGTGTGTTAATGCTTTGGTCCAGTACTCTATTAAAAGGAGGCCTTAATATCCCTTAGTTTCCACTAGGACCCCACTGCCACGGGAGGGTAGGACAAAAGATGTCATGCAAGTTCTTTTCCATAAGCACGTATGACTATATTTGGAATACATGCCTACATTACATTGATGAATTGGAGCTAGTTCTGTGTCACCCTATGTTATAACTATTACATGAGGAATCGCATCCGACATAATTATCTATCACTGATCCAATGCCTACGAGATTTTCACATATTGTGCTTTGCTTATTTACTTTTCCGTTGCTATTGTTACAATTACTACAAAACTGCTACCATTACCGTTACTTCCATACTACTTTGCTACTAAATACTTTGCTGCAGATACTAAGTTATCCAGGTGTGGTTGAATTGACAACTCAACTACTAATACTTGAGAATATTTTTTGGCTCCCCTTGTGTCGAATCAATAAATTTGGGTTGAATACTCTACCCTCAAAAACTGTTGCGATCCCCTATTCTTGTGGGTTATCAGCAATATAAAGTGACCTTATTTCGCATTAAGATTTTCTCCATCCAAGCATAAAATCGAATGACAACCTATGCTTCCCTCTGCGAAGGGCCTATCTTTTATTTTTACCTTCTACCCTTATACAAGAGTCATGGTGATCTTCACCTTCCCTTTTTACACTTTTTCCTTTGGCAAGCACTATGTGTTGGAGAGACCTTATTTCACTCGGATGTAGGTTTTCATAAAGTATTATTGTTGACATTACCCTTGAGGTAAAAGGTTGGGAGGCGAAACTATAAGCCCCTATCTTTCTCTGTGTCCGATTGAAACTTTGTACCCATAAGTATCGCATGAGTGTTAGCAATTGTGAAAGACCAAATGATAGTTGAGTACGTGGACTTGTTGAAAAGCTCTTATATTGACTCTTTCCGATGTTATGATAAATTGCAATTGCTTCAATGGTTGAGATCATAGTTTATTAGTTTTCAATGAAGTTTATAATTCATACTTTACCTTGTTAATGAATTGTTAATTTATCATAAGAAATTATATAACAATATATGTTGTTGTTCTAAATATGATCATGATGCCCTTATGTCCATATTTTATTTTATCGACACCTCTATCTCTAAACATTTGGACATATTTTTCGATACCGCTTTCGCTTGAGGACAAGCGAGGTCTAAGCTTGGGGGAGTTGATACGTCCATTTTGCATCATGCTTTTATATTGATATTTATTGCATTCTAGCTGTTATTACATGTTATATCACAATAATTATGCCCATTCTCCCTAATTTTATAAGGTTTACATGAAGATGGAGAATGCCGACAGCTGGAATTCTGGACTGGAAAATGAGAAAATATAGAGACCTATTCTGCACAACTCCAAAAGTCCTGAAACTTCATGGAGAATATTTTTGGAATATATAAAAAATATTGGGGGAAGAAAGCACCAGAGGGGGCCACCTGCCATCCACAAGGGTGGAGGGCGCGCCCTTCGGTCTTCTGGGCCCCCTGGTAGAACCCCGCCTCCCATCTTCTCCTATATGGTGTTTTTTGACCTGACAAAAATCAGAAGGGAGCTTTCAGGACGAGGCGTCACCGTCTTAAGGTGGAACCTGGGCAGAACCAATCTAGGTCTCCGGCGGAGCTGTTCTACCGAGGAAACATCCCTCCGGGAGGGGGAAATCATTGCCATCGTCATCACCATCGATCCTCTCATCGAGAGGGGGTCAATCTACATCAACATCTTCACCAACACTGTCGTGGTTTGGCACGACAAATGTCCTAGTGAAAGGACTTAGGTGTGGAGCCATCGCAACTAGGTTAGCTTGAAGGTGTTGAACGGGACAATGGACACAAGAGTTACCCAGGTTCGGCCCGTCACGATGGAGGTAAAAGCCTACTCCCGCTTTAGATTGTATTGTTAGGGTTTCGATTACCAGGGAGCGAGATACGCCGACCTAGCTTTCGATTGCTTGTTTCTTGAGTTAAGTCGCCACCGGGTCTCACATTTATATACACAGGTTGAGGCCAGGCGCCTTACAGAGTCCCGACCGGCTCAGACATCATGATTGGCTCGGTTTATAATTAATTCCTGCCTTACAATACAAGTCATCACACGGCGGCTCATTGGCCCCGATTCTGGGCCTTATCCAGGCCTGCCTCTATGAGTCACCATCTCCTCGCATTGGGCTTCCCTGGATCTCTTCATAATGAACCGTCAAAGTCATGACCCGGCCCCTCCTGGGCGGGTCACAGCTAGGAGCTATATCCCCAACATTAGGCCCCAGGTTGAGTTGAACTTGTTCAAGTCAATCTTTAACATGTTAATCTGAACAGAACTACACTCCAGTGTGAAAACTCCATTCACACTTCTATGACCTGCCATGACGTAACAACAGCAAACCTTTATAACCCGCCATGACATCGTGCATATTGATTTCGCAAAAAAATGAGTATATCTTTAACTGATCCTTATTGTTAATAGCCTTCCCAAGAATTGAGGCATCTTCTTGTTAACCTAATCATCTTGTCTCCTAGATTTCCGCGCCGACCATCCCATTTTTTCCTTATAAATAGGGACAGGGGGCCCTATTTTCACCTTTACCCCTGCCTCTGTGTCTTCCTCCTCGCAACCTTGCTATAACCGAGCTCCGCTGCCGCCGTCCTCCTTCAGCGACGACCATGCCGGCGCTTCATCAACCTGATTAGACCAGAGTAATGCGGTGCCCTTCTGCTGTTCATCAACATTAGTAAGTTCCAGCTTCACTCCATACTAGATCTGCATTAGGGTTCTCACTAGTTCGTTGGTGTTCTTCGTCATTCTTCATGTTCATCCTCTATAATGAGTAGTTTTGATCTGGAAACGACATAAAGATTGCGCGGTACTAGTTTAGCTTTGTTTTTCAACTGAAACTACTCCTCTCTGCCTAAGACTCAATCTGAGTTCACACTGTCTTCCACTGCCGTAGCTTTAGGTTTTGGAATTACTTATATTTTTCGGGACCGTTGTAGATCCAAAATCAGAAGCGAAACCTTGTAGAACCTGTTTTTCCTGTACTTAGTAAAATCTTTGCTCCACTCTAGATCTGTAGACATTAGCCCTCCATGGCGGTTTAAATGATAACCTATAACCCGCCAAGTTCCTGCTGGCTTAGCTCTGAATTCCCTTTTAAACTGCCAATTTAACATTGTCATAACCCGGCTACACCTTGTCGGCTTAACCATGCTTTTAATCGTCTCATTAGGCCTTGCATGACAAACATGACCAAGACCGCCACTTCATGCGACTGGGTCCCCTACATCATCACAGAATAAATGCTTGATGATTATGTTAAAACATGCATCTTGTTAGCGAAGAATATCATTCACTGGCTTGTTCGAAACCCAGATGAAGCTAGACCTCAGCCGAAGGAAAATGAGGTTCGTTTTTGCTGATCACATAAACCGGGGCTTCTCACCGCCCAGTCATAATTCTTCCGTGATGTTCTGCACTTTTTTCAAATCCATCCCCAAGATATCGGACCCAATTTCGTTACAAATATCTAGAATTTCCAAGTCTTCTGTGAAGTGTACCCTCAAGAAGAACCCAAGAATGAACTCTTTAGAAAGTATTATTATTTGAACCGCCAGACTGAGTTCACAGACGGGCCCAACCTAGAACTTGGTGGAGTCTCAATTCAATGGTGAAGAGACACTATTTTTCCTTCTGCTGCACTTCCAAGTCATCCTAAGGACTGGAATCAAACTTGGTTCTATTGCCAAGACACATCTCCCGCCAAAGAAAATCCTTTGCCTGGTTATCGTGACCTCCGGCTCAACCCAAAGCACCCTCTTCCAGACCGGCCATTGCTGAACGAGCCAAATATATGCCTACCTTTTCAAAGGTCAGGGCTTTGCTAGCCAATGGGTCAACTGGCATCGACCTGGACCATTGCTGGGTTGCTTGGAGGCTCATGCTTTTGAGCCACCGGCCCGGCTTAATGTGCACATATACTGGTGATGTCAAAGATCCGCAATGGCACTGCAAAATTAGTCTGACTGATAAGGCGATCAATGATATGACCAAGACCCTTCTAGGGGAAAGCTTGGAGAACTGTAGCAAAGTGGGGTTGAATCCCTTCTTTAAACTTAACCCTTAACCAGATGTAAAATCTCCAACTCGTTTACCTTTCTCACTATTTATATAATCTGCATATCTCTTATCTTCTTGTGACTTATGCAGGCTGAGTCTGCTTTTTGGGAGAAGAAGTATGAAGAAAAGGAAAAGGCTCCCAAGAAGCCCAGGGCTAAGACCAAGGCCCCGAAGAAAAATAAGAAGAAATCAACCGCCGCAGAGCTATTTGCTTTGAATGATGATGAGTCAGAGGTAGAGCTTGACTCTCTTGGTTCCCTTTTTATACAACTTATTGACACTGACTACTCTCAGGAGGATGCGGAAGCCAGCCATGAAGGTGATGAAGATGTAACTATTATTTCCTCCGACTCAGAGCCTTTGCCAAGACAGAAAATTCGACAAGTAACCCAGAAAGTAAGGTTTTCTCACCCTTTAGCTTACTTGGATCCGAACTTTATTTTGAAGCAACAACACATGAGAACCGGCGTAGAACTCGGCATAGTGGAGGCGGAGAGCTATCCTCCGGGTTACCCAACACACCTGCCCCTCGCAAGCGCCGGAAAAAGGTGCCTAAGAATTCCATCTCGTTTATCCAAAGGCGGGTCTTGTTTGCTAGCCACTTAATCCTTCCAATTCAAACTATCAGGGAACTTCAAATTCCTCTTCTGGAGACTCAACGGGACTTAGCTTCCAGCTTTCAAGACCGCTCCTGGGTAATAATCTTTAACTTTGTTGTTTTAACCATTTGCAAACTGATATACTTATATCATCTTTCAATTCCAGCAGAATAGCCAAGCAAAGCAAGAAGGCCAAGAAAAATAAGCCGGTTGAAGACCCCTCCTTTATATAAACAAGAAGATGCCGAAGATACGGACTTAACAAGATATCAGGCGGCTTATACATCAAAAAATTCCAAAGTGAGGGCGCCGACTTACGATATTGTGCACCTCATCCCTCCTGCGCGTAAGCACACTTTTGCTCCTGAAATTAATCCATCTCAACTTATTAATGACGAAGCTGAATTCCAAGCCCAGACTGGCCTCAATTGGGCATCGTTGAACTTCCAGACGACGGAAGAAGAAGAGGAAGAGCCGGCGCATGATGACACAGAAGCTTCAACTCGCCAAGGCCAGGATAACTGATCCACAAGGCGACACTCAGATTGTATGACAGCGCCTCTTCTTATAAAACACTTAATCATTTGGGCCTGGAGAGCCTTGTAATAGGCTAGTGAAAACAATGATCTGTCATGCCATCGTGCATGTTTTTAGCTTTCGAAACTGCTTATAATTTTTCCCTATGCTTTTGATGATCGTGCAAGGAATATCATATGTTTTGCAAGCTTCCTACATACATAGTGAACAACAGACACCCTGGCGGCTTACGCCCGGGCGGGTCATAATGTCCAACATAATATATTCTAGCGACTCAGAGTCTATAACCAGGGCGGGTTGAAAAACCCAAATACTTATTGAAAATATGAAGTCATACCTGTAGACCAAGAGCATAATGATGCTGTGAATAAACAAATCTGTAAGCCGGAAACTTGAGAGGTCTAGAAGAGTAGCTCGATTCTGTTTGTTGAAAAAATTCAGTTTTATCCCGTAAGCCAACTCTCACGTGACATAAACATGTTGTTTTAACCTTAACAAGTTCATGGTCTTATTTAAAAGATTAACTGGTAAGAGTACAAACGGGCCACATAGCGGAGAGGCTGCGACAATAGGTGAGTTTATCCTAGCTCTCTGTAAGTCGGCTCCCATGTGACAAAGGCCTCCATTTGAACCTTAACAAGTTCAGGGTCTTATTGAAAGAGTAACTACCAAGAGTTCAGTGGGTCACCTAGCGGAGTAGCATCAAGCAAACAGGTAGGTTTAACTCAATGTTCAGCTTGGAAACCGGATCACATGGGTGTGAACAGCTATGCTCGGTGAGTAGGAAGCCCCCATGCGACCAATGAGGTGGCTGGAGGCCGGATCAAGATGGGTGGGCGAGCTATGTTCATTGAACAGGAAGCCCCCAAATGTCCAATAAGGTGGCCGGAGGCCGGATCAAGATGGGTGAGCGAGCTATGTTCATTGAATAGGAAGCCCCCAAATGTCCAATAAGGTGGGCGGAGGCCAGATCAAGATGGGTGAGCGAGCTATGTTCATTGAACAGGAAGCCCGCAAATGTCCAATAAGGTGGCTGGAGGCCGGATCAAGATGGGTGAGAGAGCTATGTTCATTGAACAGGAAGCCCCCAAATGTCCTTTTGTGAACAAATAATAAAGACTCGTATTTTGAAATGAAACGACAGAGGCCCCGAACTTTCAAGGATGTCGGCTTTATTATACTAATCAAAACATTTAGATTGATGAGAGTATGGACAAGGCAAGAGCCGGTGGCTCAAGTGTAATATCGCCGTAGATGAGCAATGTTCCACGGCCGGTGGGTCTCCTCCTCTGATGTACATGAGTCCTTGTTTTCTCGAATATCAATGAGGTAGTATGACCCGTTGTTTAGATTCTTGCAGACCACAAAGGGCCCTTCCCAAGGTGGGGATAATTTGTGCATATCTTTTTTATCCTGGATGAGCCGGAGTGCTAAGTCGCCTTCTTGAAAGGTGCGAGTTTTAACCTGGCGGCTATGATATTGGCACAGATCTTGTTGGTATATGTTCGCACACGAACACGTCAACGTGTACCTCCAATGCCGAGGGTGATGCACGTAGCTCACGTAAAGGAGACCCGCCGGAAGCGCGGTACGCAAGACAATCCGGCGGGCGCTTTTGTAGACCCGAAACCCCACGCACCCGGGAGGGACCCCGTCAGGGCGCGTGGCGGCTATGGGCTGCCCTAGGTCGGCCTGACCGCCCCTAGGCCTCGAGGTTCGCCGCCCTACAATGAAGAAGAACGAACGAAGAACGAGGAAGAAGAAGAACAAGGGAGAGAGATAAAGGTAAAAAGTGTAGATAGATTTGATCGATTGTGTGTTGTTATTCAATCGGCCGTCACCTCTTACATATATATGAGGCGGCTGGACTTTCTGTACAAGAAAAGGACTCAAATCCCGTCCAAAACATCAAAAGATAATCTAACTCGGACTACGAGGGCCGGAACTTCCGGTCAGCCCGGAACTTCCGGGCTAAAATTACATGAAGTTGCCCTCTTGCATAGCTCCTACAGGTTGCATATGGCTTCGGATCGCGATGGTCCCAAAAGCAAAGTTGTAGATCTTGCAATGTAGAAAAATTCCTTAGTTGATCACTTTTTCATCCGAGGTCATCTCGATGTCGAAACTGGCCCCACAAATCTGCAAATAATGTTAAAATTCCAGTTTTCGGGGTGCACCGCGTGCAAACTTTCGGTTTAGCCCGGAACCTCCCCGGAACTTCCGGGGCAGATTTATGCAGAACACTGTTTTGGCTCTAACTTTTGCATACAAACTCCGATTTAGACGTTTCTTATATTAAAATCGATCGTTTTGATGAGACGAAGACAATATGTGTAGAAACTTTTCTCATATGAGGCCATCTTGGGGGAGTAATCAGCCGAATAGTGTTCTGAATACAAAATCTCAGTGCTTCAAACACAACTTCGGCCTTAGAGATGCGATCGGATGGCTATGGTCCAAATATCAAAGTTTCTCCTTTTTGACGATACGGAACTTTCTCACTTTGAGCACTTTTCTATTTGAGGCCATCTTAATTAAGTTCTTGACCATGCCAAAATCTGGTATCAACACATGCCCCCTGTTTTTCGGCAAAGCTTGTGTGCCGAAAAATAACTTCCGCATAGCTTGTTCTAAGGACGATGTCAACACTCCATCGGCCATTTTGCATGTTCTTAGGATGATAATTATATATCGTCCATTGCTTGTTTGAACCTCTTGATGCAAACTTGGGTGAAAACTTCTCAGCTTCTATAACAATCCGGTGATAAGGTTCCATAGACAAAACCATCCTCCAAACCATATTGTTCACCCTTTTGCTAGGACTTTGCAGAAAATCAATAATGAACTTCCTCCAATCCTTACTTTGCCTGCATAAAAGTTTCATTAGTCGCCGAAGTGGTGGGCTTCGGTTCGGCCTTACCTATGTTGACAAAACCTAGCATCGGCTATTGATAGAAATACAATACACCATAGTTAACATAGTAGCCGTATGCTTGCTGTGCCAACTCTTTCAAATTGTCATGTCTAGATATATGAACAATTTTAAAGCAACCCAAGGTAAATCTTGCATCTAGTCATACCAAAAATAAACTATAAGTGATTCGTCAAAACATTCATAACCCTTAGATATTTGTTGCACTACTAATAACGAATCACCAGAAGCCTCAATATGTATAGCACCTATAGCAAGGCAAAGCTCCAATCCGAATAACAATGCATATTCGGCTTTGATTATTGTGCAATAAATATTTTAAGAGGCATGAGGCTTCACAGACAAGCTCCATATGGAGATAAATAAACAACACCAACAATTTGGCCATTGCTACAAATTGAACCATCAAAATATAATCTCCATAGTATTTGAGAGACAAAGCTAATATCACTTAACATGTACCTTGTCTCGGTTCCAATTGAACTAAGGACGATGTTAGAATTCCACACCGGCCATGATCAGATAGTTTCTTAGGACGATAGTTAAGTATCGGCCATTACCATGAGGTTCATGTAGAATTCATCCATTAAAACATGTATAGCCGAAATAAACAAATAAAATAGCAATAAAATATTTCGGCCCCTTTGTCTTAGCAACAAAAATGTAACTAACCAAATGTATAGTGATTTGGTAATACTCTGTCACCATATAGAAAATTATGTTGCATCCATGGATCAAAATAAGTCCATGGAGGGTAACTGATCATACCTGTGGATGAATTCCATGGCAAAGGCATCAATGGCATTGTTGAAGAAAATGGATGATGTGCTAACCGAAGATTTTGATGTTGTGATGCACACCTTCGGCTTAATTGTTTGTTGCTTCCATCCTTCTCTTTCTTCATTTTTATTGTACTTGTTGCAATTGAAGCAGGCACATCGTTTTTATTTTGATTGATCCTCTTGGGAACCCATGCCATGTTCCTCTTTCTAAGCTCTTGTGCACTAAGATTTTGTAATTCCTTCTTTTGCCAATATGATAAGCCGAGTGAGCACCTCGACTTTGATTTTGTTTCAACCAATGGCAACTCTTTTTGGGCCTTGTGCACCCTCAACTTCTTTTCTTCAGATTTGGCACTCTGATTTTTATCAATTGGTTGCTTCACTTCTTTGCCTTTTGTAGCCAATGTCAACACTTTAATTGGCTCTTTGTTATTTGAGATCAAATCTGAAGTAGCACACTTACGACCATCTCTTTTCACGCGGTCAACTTGCTTTACCACCTCTTTCTTCTTCCTTGAGTTCTGGACCGAGTCCTTATGATTGAAACGGTCTTTGACGTGTGATTGTTCAAATGTTGATCTTCTTGGAGCTGCATAGTATTGGTGAGATGGTCTAAAATAAGATGGAGAATGTGCCCTTGTATCATACCTGTCCCATGATGAATATGGATCTATATGAACATAGGGAGGCATCCACAGCATTGGCATTGGCGGCCAAAAATAAGGATATAAATATGCTGCATTAAAATTATCACTTTGCCAATACCAATCCTCATATTTGCGCCTTGGGGTGATCTTGGTTTCTTTGCATGATTTGGCTGATAAGCATTCTTCTCTTCACTCTTCTTTTGATATTTATCCAATAGTTCAGCGAAGGTGATTTTTGATCTCTTACACTTGCGCTTATTTCGGCATTTGTTTTCTTTTGGTTTGCTTTCATCGATCATTGGATTTTCTTGCTGCCCCCCAGTCCTTGGCGTCTCCATTGCAGCTTCGATGGAATTCTCGCCCTCGAGATTATGTTCCTTATGCTCTTCAACAACTTCTTTACTTTAAAGCTTGATCCCATCACCTGCAGCTTTTACATTCTCTCTAAATGGATCGGCTTGAACCAGTCGATACAAAAACTTTCTGCCATCGGGACCAATCGGAATAGACTGGTCATCTTTTGGTGTCTCAACAAATTTCAATCGTCCTTTATCAATGGCCGATTTGACTATTTGACGAAACATATTGCAATCCTCAAAATTATGCTTGGACGAATTATGCAACTTACAATACATTCGTCCTTGGATAGATGGCTTGAAATGGTGATCAAGAATTCTAATGTAATTATTTTTCAACAACAAATCAAAGATTTTATCACACATGTTTGAATCAAAGGTATACTTCTTGTTTCTAGCCGATCTTGCTGTTTGAACGGCTTTGGAGATAAGCAAACGAATGGTTCAGATTTGGAATCTCCCCATTCGGCTATGCATTGTGTTTTCCACTCTATCTCCGATGTCTTTGGATAGGATATTATATTAGCATCGGTTTTCTCAATATAATTTAACCTTGGCTTTAAATTTCTGAAACGAAGATATTTAGAACATACATGCCTCAGTTGAGACCAAGTGCAAGCCAAGTACGAAATAAGCAAAGCTACCCAACTAGATATGAACTTTAGACAAAGCAACGGGGAAACCTTTGGCTGTAACAATAAGTCATTATTGGTCTTTATAAATGGCGCAATGGGTTGACCGATATGTTCCATAACAATTTTATTGCTAACAAGTAAATTACCCTTATTCATTGGTCTTTCAAAATTACTTATGAGAATATTTCTTATAGATGCTTCAATAATCAAGTTGCGACCAAATCTGAAAATAGGTAAATTACTCGCTATGCATACCTTTTCAAATACGTTGGGAGAGCATGATGGTGGTGTGACTTGAACAATATCTAGCTTTGTCTTTAGATGACTCTCCAACGCCTTTTCATCATCTTTTCTTTATTCCGTGCATCATTACCTTGAAGATCCTTATGAGCGAACTTTGTTCGGCTACTTGCTCTTGTGCTTGAGGCTTGTCAATTTCTATGGCACGGAACTCATAGGGCAGGAAGTAGGTTCCATTGACTTCAGAAAAATCAAGCATGGTTGTTTTCCTATGCTTGCCATGCCCTTTCTCAATAATGCTTGCCTTGTTGGATTTGATGAATTCAGAATATATAGTACTTGATTCGGCTTTTTCAACTGAAGCACTTTCATGTTCCGAATCATCCTTCTTTTCATTGATACTACCAATTGGCAATGCTTCTTTTATCTGAGCCAATTCTTTTTCTATTTGTTTCTGGCGGCGAGCGGCAAAATTAGCTTTAAGCTTTTTCTCAATTTCAGCCCACTCCGGATATGATTGCCCCCCAATGCTTTTAGATTCTTTCGGCAATGACACACGGGTGATGCCGAAATTTTGCAATTGTGTAGGGGGTGTATAATATGATGTAGTACTAGGTGAAGGCATATGCATTGTTGTAAGACCATATTTTTGCTCGCCAATTTTATCAATTGGCAAAGATTCATCTTCTTGTAAAACTCTAGCTTTTATTGCGGCATAATCAGGAAATAGCCCCTTTTCATGTTGTTCAAGGCAAAGAGCACTAATTCTCTTATTTTGGGCTAAACTCTTCAATGCAGCCACCACTACCTCATCTTCTACAATATTGGACACAACCGCTCCTATAAAATTTACATTTATTCGGCTATAACCAGGAAGGTGTGAAGCCGAATTATGAGCATCTACAATTGTGTATGGTGCCGAAAAATTACTAACATGAGGTGTAGCATATGACGGTTGAGAGTAACTGGCCGAATAACTAGTAGTAGCATGGCCAATTCTCCCACCCATCGGCGAGGTCGGATTCACATATTGCAAATTAGTTGCCGATGAATAAAAAGGTGAAACACTTTCTTGTATGCTATTGGAAATTTTAACATGAGGTGTTTCAAATTGATTAACCAAACCCATCATGTTGTTCATCGGCATATGGATTTCTGGGGTTGCCGATGCATGAGAGTTTGGATACATATGTTGTACGTTGCTAAAATCATAAGAATTTGAAGCATGAAGATTATTTTGCATCGGCCCTTGTGCATAATTAGATGCATGATTGGTGAAACTAGGGCTAGCCGATACATTATGCTCATTAGGCGACCTAGCAACAACATATGAATTATTTGCATCTACAAAGGGGAATTGGGTGTTCATATTACCTTTGTAGATTGCAAACCCTAGATGACGATCTCTTCGTAGTAAGAACAGGCCGGAGACCGTTCAAAGCTTCGTCCCCAGCGGAGTCGCCAAAAAGTGTGTTCGCACACAAACATGTCACCGTGTACCTCTAATACCGAGGGTGATGCACCGCAGCTCATGTCAAAGGAGACCCGCCGGAAGCGCGGTATGCAAGACAGTCCAGCGGGCGCTTTTGTAGACCCGAAATCCCACGCACCTGGGAGGGACCCCGTTAGGGCGCGCGACGGCTATGGGCTGCCCTAGGTCGGCCTGACCGCCCCTAGGGCCTCGAGGTTCGCCGCCCTGCAATGAAGAAGAACGAACGAAGAACGAGGAAGAAGAAGAACAAGGGAGAGAGATAAAGGTAAAAAGTGTAGATAGATTTGATCGATTGTGTGTTGTTATTCAATCGGCCGTCACCTCTTACATATATATGAGGCGGCTGGACTTTCCGTACAAGAAAAGGACTTAAATCCCGTCCAAAACATCAAAAGATAACCTAATTCGGACTACGAGGGCCGGAACTTCCGGTCAGCCCGGAACTTCCGGGCTAAAATTACATCAAGTTGCCCTCTTGCACAGCTCCTACAGGTTGCATATGGCTTCGGATCGTGATGGTCCCAAAAGCAAAGTTGTAGATCTTGCAATGTAGAAAAATTCCTTAGTTGATCACTTTTTCATCCGAGGTCATCTCGATGTCGAAACTGGCCCCACAAATCTGCAAATAATGTTAAAATTCCAGTTTTCGGGGTGCACCGCGTGCAAACTTTCGGTTTAGCCCGGAACCTCCCCGGAACTTCCGGGGCAGATTTATGCAGAACACTGTTTTGGCTCTAACTTTTGCATACAAACTCCGATTTAGACGTTTCTTATATTAAAATCGATCGTTTTGACGAGACGAAGACAATATGTGTAGAAACTTTTCTCATATGAGGCCATCTTGGCGGCGTAATCGGCCGAATAGTGTTCTGAATACAAAATCTCAGTGCTTCAAACACAACTTCGGCCTTAGAGATGCGATCGGATGGCTATGGCCCAAATATCAAAGTTTCTCCTTTTGACGATATGGAACTTTCTCACTTTGAGCACTTTTCTATTTGAGGCCATCTTAATTAAGTTCTTGACCATGCCAAAATCTGGTATCAACAGTATATCGCTGAACGAGCCGCCGCCAGGTCATGCTCCTCATCCAACAAGTCAAGAGCATCCTGACGTGCTTTTTCATTATCAGTTTCAACATAAGCCGCCACGCGGGATGAGTCATGACGGATATCACTTGGAAGAACCGTCTCGGCCCCATAAACCATGAATAAAGGTGTGTAACCCGTTGATCTATTGGGGGTGGTGCTTATACTCCAGAACACGCAGGGTAACTCCTCAACCCAGCAGCCCGGTGTCCTCTGCAAAGGGACCTTAAGCCGAGGTTTGATTCCTCTCAAGATTTCTTGGTTGGCTCGTTCATCTTGACCATTGGACTGGGGATGAGCGACAAAGGAAATATCAAGACGAATATGCTCTCATTGACAGAACTCTTTCATAGCACCTTTGGATAGATTTGTGCCATTATCGGTGATAATACTATGCGGGTAGCCGAAGCGGAAGATCACCTTCTTAATGAATTGAACCGCTGTTGCCGCATCACATTTGCTTACCAGCTCTGCCTCAACCCACTTTGTAAACTTATCAACCCCACCAAGAGGTGGGTCTTCTTATCCTTAAACCTTTGAAAAGGTCCAACCAGGTCAAGCCCCCAGACCGCAAACGGCCAAGTGATTGGAATTATCCTCAATTCTTGAGCCGGCACATGAGCTCATCTGGAAAATTTCTGACAACCGTCACACTTGCTAACCAGGTCTTCTGCATCAGCATGAGCTGTCAGCCAATAGAACCCATGATGAAAAGCTTTAGCCACGAGATACTTAGACCCGGCGTGATGGCCACAGTATCCTTCATGAATCTCTCACAGCATCTCGCGGCCTTCTTCAAGGGAAACACAACGCTGGAACACACTTGTGACGCTGCATCGGTGTAACTCACCATTGACAATGGTCATTGACTTAGACCTCCGGGTTATCTGTCTGGCCAACGTTTCATCCTCAGGTAATTCTCCCCAGGTCATATAAGCCAAATAAGGAACCGTCCAATTAGGAATAGCATGAAGAGCTGCCACCAAATGTGCCTCCGGGTCAGGGATTGCAAGATCCTCTTCTGTTGGTAACTTAACTAAAGAGTTATGCAATATGTCAAGAAAAACATTGGGTGGCACCGGTTTACACTGAGATCCCAGCCGGCTTAAAGCATCGGCTGCTTCGTTTTTTCTACGATCAATATGCTTCACTTGATAACCCTTGAAGTGATCAGTGATGGTACCAACCGCCAGACGACAAGCCGCCATGAGCGGGTCTTTAGAATCCCAGGTGCGTGAAACTTGCTGAGCCACCAAATCTGAGTTGCCAAAGCACCTGACCTGGCTTAAATTCATCTCCTTAGCCACTCGCAGACCATGGAGCAGGGCCTCATACTCAGTTGCATTATTAGTACAAGGAAACATTAACCTGAGAACATAACAATACTTGTCACCTCGAGGGGAAGCCAAAATAACTCCGTATCATGAGCCCTCAAGCTGCCTAGACCCGTCGAAGCGAATTATCCAATAAGTATTATCCAGCTTGTCCTCAGGCATCTGCAATTAGGTCTAGTCATTGATGAAATCCACCAGAACTTGAGACATGATGGTTGTCCTTGGCATATACTTTAAACCATGGGGTCCAAGCTCGATATCCCACTTGGCAACACGACCTGTGGCTTCTCTATTTTGAATAATGTCACCCAAGAGAGCAGAGCTAACCCCCATAATAGGATGACCCAGAAAGTACTGCTTCAACTTGCGACTGGACATGAAGACCCCATATACTAGCAATGGGGTATCTCTGTTTTGACTCAATCAAGACCTCACTGACATAATAAGCCGGCCGTTGAACCGGATACGCCGTACCCAAATCTTTCCTTTCCACCACAATTGCTACACTGACGACTCTGCTATTTGCTGCCACATATAAGAGTAAAGGTTCCTTCTCAATAGGAGCTGCAAGAACCATCGGCTCAGCCAACTGCTTCTTAAGTGCCTCGAACGCCTCATTAGCAGCGTCACTCCAAACAATATTATCCATTTTCTTCATCATCTGGTATAGAGGAATAGCCTTTTTGCCGAGCGGCTTATGAACCGTCTCAAAGCGGCAATACGACCCCCTAGACACTGAACATCACTGACACAGACCGGCTTAGCCTATGAGGTGATAGCCTTGATTTTCTCCGGGTTAGCTTCGATGCATCTCTCAGAAACCAAGAAACCCAAAAGCTTGCCTGCAGGCACACCAAAAACACACTTGGCTGGGTTAAGCATCATCTTGTAGACTCGGAGATTTTCAAAGGTTTCTTTTAGATCCTCAAGTAGAGTCTCCTTGTTTCTGGACTTCACAACAATATTATCCACATAGGCATGAACATTGCGCCCATCTGACTATGAAAGTACTTCTACACACAACGCTGATAAGTTGCCTGGGCACTCGTAAGCCCAAAAGGCATAGACACATGGCAGAAAGCTCCAAAAGGCCTGATGAAAGCTGTCTTCTCTTGGTCTTTGATTGCCATCTTGATCTGATGGTATCCAGAATAAGCATCCAGAAAACACAAGCGCTCACAACCTGCCATAGCATCTATGATCTGATCAATACGGGGGAGGGCAAAGGGATCAGTGGGGCAAGTCTTATTAAGGTCTGTGTAATCCACACGCATGCGTCAATTGCCATTTTTCTTAAGTACCAGCACCGGATTAGCCAACCACTCAGGGTGGAAAACATCAATGATGAATCCAGCTACTAAGAGCCGGGCCACTTGTTCTCCAAAGGCCTTGCGTCTCTCTTCATTAAAACAATGAAGGAATTGCTTGACCGGCTTAAACTTGGGATCAATATTGAGAGTGTGCTCAACGAGTTCCCTCGGTACACCTGGCATGTCTGAAGGTTTCCATGCAAATATGTCCAGGTTCTCACGGATGAACTCGATGAGCGCGCTTTCCTATTTCGGGTCCATATTAGCACCAATAGTGAACTGTTTGGGTGAATCACCGGGGACAAAGTCAACCTGTTTGGTGTCATCTGCCGACTTAAACTTCAACACCGGGTCATGCTCTATTGTTGGCTTCTTCAAAGAGGTCATATCTGCCGGGTCAACATTTTCCTTATAAAACTTCAGCTCCTCTGTTCCACAAACAACTTTAGCATAAGCAGCATCACCTTTCTCACATTCCACAACTATTTTTCTATCTACATGCACTGTGATGGTACCCTTGCGACCTGGCATTTTAAACTAGAGATACACGTAACTAGGTCGTGCCATAAATTTGGCATAAGGCGGCCGTCCAAACAGAGCATGATAGGGGCTTTTAATTTCGACCACTTCAAAGGTTAGTGTCTCTACTTTGTAATTATACTCAGTGCCAAAATCTACCTCCAAAGCGATTTTACCAACTGGGTATGCCGACTTACCAGGCACCACGCCATGAAAGACTGTAGAGGACGGCTTAAGATACTTGTTAGTTAGATTCATCTGGTGAAAAGTATCATAATAAAGAATGTTGATACTGCTGCCTCTGTCCATAAGCACTTTAGTGAACTTGTAACCTCCAACCTGAGGAGGCACCACCAAAGCCAGGTGACCCGAACTATCAACCCGGAGCGGGTGATCCTCACGGCCCCATATGACTGGCTACTCTGACCATCGTAAGTATCGAGGTACAACCGGCTCAACCGCACTCACAACTCGCTTATAAAATTTCTGGTCTCGCTTGCATAATCTAGTAGTAAAAACATGATACTGCCACTACTTAACTGCTTTGGGTTGCTCTGATACCCTGATTTTTGTTGTTGATTGCCCTGATTCACTGGTACGCGTCGGTGCTATACACATGGTTTTTAACCCCTTTCTGCGACGGCATTTGGAACCGTCGCTAAGTGAGTGTGGGGGCTAGGGGATCCTTCCCACGCGACCCAGAAATCATCGGGGATATGGAGAAATGATCTAGAGGCCTTTAAAAATGTAATCGTGTGCGATGCAACACACACTAAATTCTTCCGCATGTGTAGGATCGGTGATTAAACGTTTCTAATGATGTAGTGAAACCAAATGGTGTGTCGTAATGAACCGTTTGGGAAACATTATGAAAGGCACACAGGCCAACATATGAATTATGTGCGATATGTGCCCTATCACACACGAGTTTTCTGCGGAACCCGTCAGCCAAGACGCCATCACACACGTTCTCCCAACATTTACCGTCCACGATAATGTTCTATCACAAACGTTTTAGGACCCCTTCGCACACATACAAGTCTGCAGACTGTTTGTGATTTGTTGTGTATCACCGACAGTTGCGGCTAGAGTGACGTGTGCTTTTCGTTTGGGATCCCACACATTTCCTGGAAAAATTATGACTGGGATTGTATTTTACATTGGGCACAGTTTACTCTGAGTTCACGTGTGCGATAACTTGATATCACAAATGGTTCCGGAGAGCCTACGCACACGTAGTAGCGCTGCATATCATTTGCGATCTGCTGCGTATCACTGAAGGTTCTGCTACGATTGACGTATGCTTTCCGATGTGGATCACACACACTCATTTAGTTGAACCGTATGCGCAGCAATTGCCAGGTTAAAACAAAAATATCCCATTTTGAATCGGCATGCAAAAAGCAAATTCACCATAATATTCAATTGAAGAAATAAACAAAATGTCCCATTTTGAATCAGCACGCATAAAGCAAATTCGCCACAATATTCAATTGAACAAATAAACAAAATATCCCATTTTGAATCGGCATGCAAAAAGCAAATTCGCCACAATATTCAATTGAACAAATGGTGTCCACAGGAAGAACATTCATCAGATTTCACAACAATTGCAATTGAACATATGGTATCTAAATTCCAATGATTTGTCCACACATATATGCATTACATAATTAATCATAGTGTATGAAATATGAAGAGCTCATCAGATGGAAAACAATGGATCCATGAGTATATGTTTAGTGGCTAACTCTTACTCAATGTTTCAGGAGAAGGCATGCTGAAATCTTCATTATCACCAGTGGGATTGATGTAGTAATTCAGGAAGAAGCCGCTGATAAATCTCCGAACCATCAGCAATTCACCAGCCGGGAGCGGTTAGGGGTCCTCGGTTCTAAGATGAGTGGAGTAGAAGATATTAATTAAGATAGACTTACTGGTACTAATTTGCAAGGATCATCACAACTATCAGCAGATTTGCAGATGGAGATCATGTGTCTGCAAAAATAGTATCCACAAAGGTTGGTCGCTGCTTCTTGCTGAGGACACGAATTTTTTTTGTACAGAATTAGTCATGTATTTGTCCTATTAGGAACAACCTAACCAGTGTTAGATGTATTATTTTTTCTTTGGACAAAATAGAAAGAGGTTTATTTAGAAGCTTGAACATTTGACTAGCGTAAGAAAAGGTATTTGCAGACTATTGGATAAATTTTCCGAAAATAATGGATTTCAGTGTGTTACCGGGGAAACGATCTCGTGCTGCAGAGGTAGTTCCCTCATGAATAGGTTCCCTGGTTTAGTTTTCCAAAATGCGAGCACACTTCAAATGAAGATGAGTTTTGACAACATCAATTATTGAACCAAATATGAATGCAAATTAATTTCGACATCATAGAATTCAATACCTGTACATGAATTGCTGAAGATGCGTCAGATCCTCAGTGTTTTTTTACTCTCTGAGAGAATTGATGTAGTAAACTGTGTTCTTGTTTGGAACAATGAATACCAATATCCAATGACCACTACATATTAAGAAAGCCATGAAGTTATGAATTATGTCAAAATTTGGGAGACAATTAGTGTATGCTTGGTTGTTTACTTGACTCACCTTTCATGATATTGCTAGAGAAATGATTCTGCATGGGACGTATTTTCGAAGATACGGACAACCGTGTTAAAGGCCCAGTCCCGTTCGTCCTTACCATGTAATGTTGTTCCATTTGCCAATGCAAGATCTATGAAATACACACTCTCTCTTTTTCTTCTCTGCGCATTCAATCCCCTGAGAGGAATAAAATGCAGTTAGTTGTTTATCATATACAACCTTGTATGGACAAGTTGATCAACATTTGTTAAGTACTTACAAAATCAGGCATCTAACAAGAGTGGCTTCGAGCTTGTTGAAGTTGAAGAAGAGATGTAAGTCCTTGAAACTCACATTGAATGAACCAGCATCGTGTCTGAAATGATCTTTGTTGAAGTGGACTAGCAAACCATGATGACCTGGGGACATTTGATCCATGCAATATTCATGTAACTTGCAGCAACTAGAGCTGCACTCATCAAAGTATTCGCCAACAAGAAATGGATGGCCATGGATGTAATTTCATGCTTCAAGTACGCCTGCTTTACTTTTAGCAAGCAACAATTCTACTTCTTCATCATCCATGGCGTTAGAAATAATGTTACTCCCCGATTAAAACAACCTGTTGTTAATTTGGTTCTGGGTGATGAGTGTTTTAAGCAAGAGGCAGTCATTCTCTTTTCTCTTCACTCTCCCGCCACACTTCTTCATGGGGGTAGCCTTTTTGGCCACTTCCTTCTTGGTACTTGAAGCATTTCTGGCAGAACGTCTGGTTGGCTGCAAGGTAGGCTGCCGAGCAGACGGTGAAGCTTCGACGAACTGCTTAGCAGATGGTTTATCTTTGCCGGACCACTGAGCTGGCGGTGCTGCTATGACGGACTGCTAGGCTATAGGAGCAGAGGCATCGGACATCTGACCATGCGTTGAAGCTATGTCTGGTTTCTGCTTAGGTGGTGCCAACTTGTCGGTGTGCCGAGGAGGCCGTGCCAATGTGTTGGTTTGCTGAGCAGGAAGTGCTAATGCAATAGTATGCTGATCACGCGACTGCGGACTGACAGACTGATGAGCAGTTGATTCTGGACCTACAGACTGCTTAGCAGGCAGTTCTGAAGCATCAAACTACTTTGCAGTCCATTCCACCAGGTTGGTCTGCTGAGCATCTGCTGCAGCTGGGTCTCCCCCCACTGCTTCAGCGGCCGACATCTGAAGTGGTGGTGCGTCTTCAGCAGTTGTAGACCTTGCCACTGGCTGCTTTGGGGTGGAGGATGACATGTCCTGTATGCCACAAAGTTGGGCCAGCTGATCACAGGTTGATGCATCAGCCGTCAGATTATGAGTATTAGGTTCTTTGGGGGATGCATGCGAGAGCTGCTGTGGCAAGGAGGGCGTCACTGATTGAGGGGCGACATAGGTTGCTCTTGGCGGGGCTTCAGGGATCCCACCGATGAACTCCATTTCTTTTCATGGTCACTAGATGTGATGTAACAGTGTTTCTCCCAAGGTCCTTTGCTCATCAAAGTCTCCTAGGACATTCTTGAGGGCAAATTCATTGAATCCAGGCTTTACTTTAGTCACGTAGCACTTCACATAGCCCGGCTTCAATGGCACATTGTCCAACAAGAGGCCCTCTTCCAAGAAGGGTGGGCAAACCTAGGCTGTTGCACATTTTAATGTACCTTCACAATGTGTAAGCACGCCCTTCAATCTGTCTTTCGTTCCAGATAGTTCAGATATAGCATCATCACGAGCAGCTGCAGTCTCAGTGTCGCCGGGGCCAGCTAATTCACAACTACTCTTGTGCAGTGTTGTCACGCAATAAGCAGCATCCTCCATGCCCGCCACCCCTCCCATCTGCTGGCTATCTGTCAGAGTTAGAGTCTTCCCAATCATCATTGACTGCTCAATATCCTTTCGAATAGCTGGATACATGTCCTTCGTCAACCTTTCATACAATTCATTCTTCTTCATTTCACTCCTCGCTTTTTTCATGCTGAGCCTCTCTTCTTTGCTGAGTGTGAAAGCCCTCTTCTACGGGACATTAACACCTATATCCCTTGCACGGCCAGGGGGCTCTCTTGTTTCGAGAGCAATGGACAGAATGTCACATGGCCCTGAGTTCTTGTAGAACCTTCCAGGGATCTTGGAAGCCTCTACCATCACTTGATACAGTTCTTCGTCATGTGAGTTTTTAACGTAATAAGTTCCATCATCATGCCTCCTTGCACATGCTCACAAGTAGTCTCTGGTGCATTCGCCCCTGATTTCACTAAAGGCCGGTTTCCCACCCCCCACTACTGCTTCTTTGTCCTCCTGGTCCCATATCGGTTTCATGTCGTAGTATCCTGCCACACCCATATGGTGGGGGTGTGTGATCTTCTTCTAAAGTTCCAATTGCTTGAAAATCTTCTTAGCAAACTCTTTAGTTGCCCTAACCCTTTTGAATTCTGCCCAGTCTGCCTTTGTAATTTGGGGGTATGCGGGGGATTGGGTCCTTGCCTTCACTCAAGTACTTCTTGTACATCACATGCTTCTAGTTTCTCCAAGCATCCCTAGCCTTCTTCAATGAAGCATGTTCCACCTGCATTCTCCACTGCTCTGAATGCTGAAGTGATCCAGGATATCCCAGACTATCTGTCGCCGTGTTTCTGTGTCAGCCTTCCGAAACCCTAGAAGATTTATGTTGAGCCTTGCCCTGCCAACAAATCCACACACACTCTTGAACCTTGTGCGTGCTTTATATGGTTTAGTTGGAGCCCAAGACTTTAAATCGATCTCAGTTACTTCATATACACCTTTAGGCTGGTGTGTGGGCTTCCTTGGAGCGTTCCTCCGTGTCCTGACCGGAAGGGTAATTGCTGCAGCTCTATCCCATTCAAGATTACTTGATCCCTCACCATCTTCTGAAGACCTAGGGTTGTCGAAATCAGATGAAGATACATCACCTTTTTGGGCAGCGCAACAACTACCGCACCGAGCTCATTGACTTCAACGTCACCCACATTCGCCTGCCGTACAATGCCATCCTCGAGTACCCAGCTCTGGCCAAGTTCATGGCAGTGAATCACCATGGCTACAATGTCCTCAAGATGCCTGGAAGCGGTGGAGTCATCACAGTCCCCTGTGAAGAAAAGGATGCAGTGTGTTCTCTTGAGTATGCTTTCCAGGCCGCGGCAATCGAAGACCTGGATCACAGGAGCGGGAGCCTTCCCGAGGCGGTCCCTAAGAAGAAGAAGACTTCACCTGGCCCAAACCATCAGGAGGCAGGCACCTCCAAAGGCGTTGTGTCAGGACCCGCACCCGTTCAAGGGGCGCCACCCTCTGTCGCATAGGAAGGCTCGCCCGGCGCCCTCCTCGGGCAAGGCTCAGAGGCTCTTTCTTGGAGGGCCACCGACTTTGACAAGGTCACGAGGGAGGCGCTCGGGCACCACTTGGAGACGTGATCAAAGCACGTTTCCCTCAGGAAGGTATGAGGCAAGAAGGGTGAAACCATCAGGAGTTCATCGCAAGAAACACTCAGGAGCTATAGGAGTCAAGAGTCATGCGCGGCAGCCACAGCTTGCCCGCCGTAGCCCCCGATCCAGGCGAGGATGGTGGGCTGCGCGTCTGCATCGACGTGCTAGGGCTCAACCGAGACGTGTCTCAGGAGCGCCTCTAGCCTTCGCGCGTGGGGCGTTGCGAGGGTCCACCTCACAGCTACGTTCGCATGCCTTTCGGCCTGCTGAACGCGGCCGCTGCTCATCAGCGCCTGCTGAGGAGCATTCTGGAGGCTCAGGAGGACAGGCATTGCGCGGTCCTGGCGGAGATGGAGATGGTCCTCGAAGATCCACCTGCGCGCCAGGAGCCTCCCGAGGCTGCTTGTCCCGGGAGCTCGTGAGGGTCGGCTTCCTCACCGCGCGTCGTCCGCTACTTCAACATTCCTTCATCTCCGACAGTATCAGGTGACATCTTTCAAAGTTCCATTTTCAGGTGGGAGCGCCCACAGGGCTGCATTATTCCCATGTCGCGTGGGTCCGTCCCTGCGGCATGTGTCCATTTTGCTTATGTTCTTTTCTTACCTTGTTGGGGGCGCCCCTCGAGCTACATTATCCCCAAGCTTCTCGGGCCTGACCTAGTGGTGTTTGCCTTTTCCGCATCTATCTAAATGGATTTGCTCCTTCATGCTTAACCTGCTTGACTTAATCGCCTGCTCGATTGACACCTACCTTTGGAGCCGCTCGCTCTGGCACGGCGCTTGTGTATGGGTCCGTCCTTGCAACACCAACAAATCTGAGTGGCCGAGCTTTGGCCGCGGCAGCCCCACAAGGCGCCACCTCACAAGGCTGTCAATGCCCCAATCACTCCCTCGGAGCAACCGATGGTTGGCTGGCAACCGTAATAGCAGACCTTGTTTTTCCTCGTGATTGGTATGCAGGACCCTCTCCAGGAGTAACGCTGGGGGCATCGCGAGCTTTCTCTCCCTCTCTCTGGCATGATCCGCTCGCGCGTTAAAAGGGGGGCGCCTGAGCATCGCGACTCATGGGCTCTTACTGGCTCTCCAGCCCTCACCCCCTGGCCTTGACCCACGGCATCGCGACCTGTCATACCAGCAGCGGCTGAGCTCGCTCGAGGGCCGGGACCTGAGGACGTAGAGCATGAAGGAATGTGCGGGGAAGAGGGAAGAAGCTCACGAGGACCTAAACTAGCAACACCCCTAGCCACCGCTACGCAGGCCCAGCACCTCGCCGAAAACTACTCTAAACCTACGAGATAAGTCACGCAAAAACTGAATCGACTCAGCGCTAAACCCTCGCCTACTGCAGCTCTGTCATGGCAACGTTGCCTGCCTTTCTTGCCAAGCAGAGGCTGCTTGAGCGCTAAAGGGGACCTCCTGAGCATCGCGACTCAGGGGCTCTTACTGGACCTTGGGCCGCTCACCTCCTGGCCTTGACCACGGCATCACGACCTGGCATACCAGCGACAGCTGAAGCCTCCCTGGGGACCGGGACCTGTCGGTGTAGAGCACCAAGCCCTCGTGAGGAAAGAAAGGGGGAGCTGAGCCGGGGCAGAACACGCCTCTCGCATCGTTTCATGATAAGGATGTACAATTCACAAGAGACATGGCAGGCGCCTTACATACCCCCATGGGGTGTCATTCCGATTCCTCGCAGGGAACAAAAGGTGCTAAGGAGCGATAACTATGCACACCTCCGCAAGAGACGCCATCATCAACAGTGGGTCATCAGGCGCCGGCGCTAACCCCATCCAGATCAGCAGTGCTGACGGCCTGATGCAGCCGCCCTGCTCCAGGCGCGACGCGAGCTCGGGGGCTCGTAGCTGTCGTCGCTTATCTCCGGAGTCGCGTGAAACTCGGCGGAGTTGCTGGACCCTCCGGCTCCTTTGCTGCTGCCTAAGGAGCTGCTGGGGAAGCCGTTGGCAGGCCTGGTCCTCGCCACTCCGATGCCCCGGCCGCCTCCCTTGGGGCAGCATTCCAGCCGGCGTCCTTCCGCGTCGAAGACCTTGAAGAACATCAAGGAGGCGCCATCGTATTCGAGATGGATTACGAGGGCGCCCCTTGTCCGGCAGACCCGGACAATCTCGCCCCAGCCACGGGTCAGGAAGACCTTGCCCGGGGCGACAACCTCGACGTCCGCCTCGGTCGTGGGGGTGTTGCAGTCAACGTGCTGCAGCCAGAGCTCCCGAGGCCCCCTCGGCGGAATCTCGAAGGCGAAGGAGGGAGGAAGGCGAATCCAAGATCGCGAGAAGAGCCCTCGGCATGGACTCCAGGGGGGAACGACGCGCACCGCCAAAACTCGCCGGCGTCGACGGAGGCACCGTCGGTGTCGCTCGACACCTTCTTCTCCAGGGCCCTCAATTCGGGCATACAAGGGCTGCGAAAACCCAAGCAGTGGCAGCTCGTACCAGGGCCTCGACACCTCATGCCGAGCACCCTCATCTCGGTGGCAGGGGACTGGCCGCTTCTTCGACGGAAGCGGGTCGGGACCCTCTCGGGGGGCCTTTCCCTTCTCTTCTGCAGAAAACCGATGGATCGGCGCCATTGCCGTAAGGTGGAGCAAGGGCGAGGAAGAAGAAGAAAGGGAGTAGCAGGAAGAGATGGACTGGAAGGGCTCGCACCGTTACGTACTTATAGCCGGAGGAGGCCAACCGTTGTCCACCACGATCGCAGGTAATCATGACCCATTTTTAAATGCAAGGACTTGTCAAGTCGTGCGGTTGCCGAGGCATCATGGGGAAGCGGAGACGCCCACATCCAATCAATCGCCACGCGACGCCCAAGGCCGCAGGCTATTGGGGCCCGTGGCGCATCGCACTTGAACCTTCGCTTCTCTGCTAAGACAAGTTCGGGCGCGCCTTTGGCTCGGGGGCTACTATCGGTGTTCTGGGAACGAGGGTCCCCAGAGTTGCCTACCTGCGTCCTGCGGCGTAGCTCAAGCGGAGGCCCAGTGCAGCTCAGCTTCATCAGCTCAAGCTCAAGACCCTCGCGAGGGGCCAAGCCTCGCGGGGCGGACGACAGGAAGCTTTCTCAGGAGCAGCCTCTTCAGGCGAGCTCGCGAGGAGGCGGAGAGATCAAGGCAGGGTACCTCGCGAGGTGCCCGTGACACAAGCCATGACGATCGAGACGAGGCGGGCGCCAGGCGGGCGCCGGCCTGCGCAGTGTCCTTGTTTCCCCTTTGGTGCAAAGGGAGCAAGCACAGGCCAAGGCATCAGGCAAAGGTTACCATTTCGATGCAACAAGACCAGGACCAGCGGGACGGTAAGATGGAGGTCACCGTGGAGCCCAGGACGGCGTCACCGTCAGAGTCTTTGGCAGTCGAAGACCAACTTTAGTCAGGATAAGTGTACTAGATGTTCCCCTTCAAAATGGCCAATTGTTGGCGCCCTTCCCGCTCATTATTGGGGAAGAGGCCCAGGGCCTCCCTCTATAAATAGAGCTAGCAACCACAGAGTAAGAGAGAGAGATCCAGATTTTGGGTAGACTAGGGAGAGAGAGAGGCGACTAAACTCTCCCAAGCAGTTCATCGCACCAGCTCAAGAACAGACCCTCGCGAGGCTATTCTCCCTTTGTATTGTTCATCAGCCCCCTGAGGCAATCCACCACACCGAGTAGGGTATTACACCACAATGGTGGCCCGAACCAGTATAAACCTCGTGTCCCTTGTGTGTTCTTCTTTCTAGCTTAGATCCCTTGCGAGGCTTCGAGACGTGAGTAGGTAGGGGAGAGATCTCCGCGTGCACCCCAGAATTCGAACCTCAACGGTCTACCGGAACCCGAAATCCGACAGCCGCGTCCTCAAGCTACGCCTCAAGGTGTCCCCGGTGCTCCACCAGTTCCCCCATAGGCAACCTGGGGCCGTGGCTGGTCTTGAGTCCAAGTTCGGTGGCCCAGGGCTCACGACGGGCTCCTCTCCAGCTTCATCGGAGTGCTGCGGCGGGGCGACCCACCGCCGTCCTTGACCCGAGCGCGGTGGCGTGGAGGTCGGTCATAGCCACCACAGCTCGAGCTCTCATCAGAGGAAGAGCTGTCGTCGCGAGAAGAGGAGCGCACACCGCCAAGGCCAGGCTCACCCTCGTCACCCTCGTCGTCGCTGCCGTCTTCCAGGCAGCACCCCACGCGATGGCCGTCCTCCCTGAACACCCTCACGTAGAGGGTCGCCAGGCTGTCATACTTGAAGTGCAGGGTGCATCGTCTGCTCAGGCCTCGCGCGCGGGTGAACGTCTACCAGCCGCGGGTCAGGACCATGCCACCTGAGGCGGCAACCTTAGTCCCAACCCACAAAGCCCTACTGCAGCAGCCGTCAGCGTGCAGCCAGAGACCATCAAGCCCAAGGATGGAAGCTCACCAGAGAAGAAGCGTGGAAGCCGGAGCGAGGTGCCGCCCGGGCTCTCCGACCAAACCACGAACTCGGGGAGCACGTCCAGCAAGGAGAAGTGCGGTCGAGGAGGGTGCACGATCACGGCGCACCTTCCTTCGTCATCGGGGCTGCTCCGAAGCCGGTGGCCCCCGCCGCGGGAAGAGGTACCATCACGGGCACCAAGAGAAACGCCGGCCTTGGGTATGCACGCCCGCACCCCCTGCGGGACACTTTGGGGGTCGCGGGGTGCTTACGAGGACAGCCGTGGCCTCTCTTGGGAGGTGGAGAGGCTGGTCCCTCCTTGGAAGCCTTCCCCTTCTCGGCCACCGAAAACCTCCTCAGCGGCGCCATGGCAGCAAGGTGGAGAAGGAGAAGAAACAGACGACAAGAAGATGAAGGAGAGATGAGCGAGGGGGCTCCGCCCCACCCCCTCATTTATAGCTAAGGAAGACTGACCGCCGGCCTCCACGACCTCGCACCATGATGATCTTCTGCATGCCGCATCGTCCCGTCAAGTCGAACAGTTGCCAAGGCAGCGTGGGGAAGTGGAGACGCCCATGTCCCATCAATAACCACGCATCAAGAAGGCCGCAGGTGGTTAGGTTCCGCGGCGCTCTGCACTTGCCCTTTGGCTTCGCCTGGAAGCCAAATTCGAGCTTGCCTTGGGCCCGGGGGCTACTGTCGGCGTTCTTTATATGGGGGTATCTAGACTTGCCTACCTGCAGCCCACTGCGTGGCTCCATCAACGGCCTGGTACAACCCAGCTTCAGCATCAACGACTCAAGACCCTCGCGAGGGGCCAGGCCTCGCGAGGCGGACAACAGCAAGACCCCCGAGGGGATCGGTCTCCCCAGGCTAGCTCCCGAGGGGCGGAGAGTTCTATGCAAGGTGCACCTCATGAGGCTCGGCTGACGTGAGCCATGACGACCAAGGCCAGGCGGGCGCCAGTGGGCGCAGAGCGCCAGTTTCCTCTTTGGTGCAAGGGAGGCAAGCCGCAGGCGCGGAGTCCCGAGGAATCAGCCAAAGGTTTCCATTCTAGTGCAATAAGACCAAGACCACCAGGACGGCAGGGCAGAGGTCATCGCCGAGCCCACCGTAGTGTCACGACCATAGGCTTTTCGCAGGCAAAGACCACTTTAGTTAGGATAGGATGTACTACTTGTCCCCTTTCAAATCTAGCCATTGTGAGATCCCTTCCTGCCAACATTTGGGAAGAGGACCAAGGCCACTATAAATAGGACTTAGCCACCACCATAGGGGGGGATCATATCTATTCTCACCCGACCACCTCACCGGCTCTCTTGAGCTCAAGAACACCTCACCTCCTTAGGCCAGTTCATCCATTGTACTAGTTCATCCTCAGCCCTTCGACGCAATCCACCAAAACACTAGAGTAGGGCATTACACCACAAGGTGGCCCGAACCAGCATAAACCGCTATGTCTCTTTGTCTCTTTGAGCCCGACGTGCTAGGCTTAGGGGGATTGCGAGTAGGTAGGGTGGGTAGGTTGAGATCTCCGCACGCACCCCAGAGTTTGAACCTTTCAAGGGTTTGCGAAACCCGTAATCCGACAGCCACCTTCTGCACCTTGTTTATTTTTGTTACTTGTTAGCCGTTATGAATTATCTTATCACAAAAATATGTGTTACCGATAATTTCAGTGCTTGTAGAGAATACCTTGTTGAGAACCTCTTGTCATTTCCTTCTGCTCCTCGTTGGGTTCGACACTCTTACTTATTGAAAGGACTAGGATAGATCCCCTATACTTGTGGGTCATCATTCCTCCGCTTGATGGGGGTTTTGAATGGCCTTCTCACACGGGCCGAGCACATGGTTATGTTGTCATCACTGCAGTGCACTGGTGTGCACTTCCGCACCTTGATGTATGTAGACAATGTAATCGTCTTTGTCAAGTAATCGCCTTTGTATATGTCACGCACATGTGATGCGCTCGACTACTTTGGTGCCGCGTCAGGAGGAGCAACTTGCAATTGGTGATCAATACTTCTGCCGTGAGGTTTCTAGGTTTCCTTGCACTTATCTCGGACTTCCTCTATCCTATAAGCAGAAGCTTCCCAAGGAGTTTTTTAACCAATTTTGGACAAGGTTTGCAATTGGCGGAGTGAATTCCTGTCAGATCCCTCGATAGGGTTCATGAAATGACCGAAAGTGTCAGAACGATATCTGTACACACATTTTACCTAGGTTCGGTCCTCAGAAGAATAATACCCTACGTCATGCTTTGTCTTGGTATTCATGGTGAGCAGATACCTCGTGCAAAGGATTACAATGATGTTTGAGATGTCTACCAATTGAGTTTCACATTCGATCCCTATTGAGGACCCTAGACCTCCCTTTATATAAATAGGAGAGGTCTAGGGTTATATGGAGAAGATATCAGATTGATCTGGCATAGCCTCCTACCTTGAGGTACATGTTCACCTCCCTCTCCTTCTTAGGGTTCCTTGATGCTCTATGGGCCTGGTGGTCCCTGGTCAAGGTTGAGTCCAGACTCCTTTATGTCAGGAACCCCTGGTCCGGGACCCCTTCAGTAGCCCCCGAGCGTGGTGGGGGTGTTTGCAAACGTTGCATGGAAAACAAAAAAAATTCTACGCACATGCAAGATCTATCCATGGAGATGCATAGTAACAAGAGGGGTGAGTGTGACTATGTACCCTCATAGACTGTAAGCAGAAGCGTTTAGTAACGCGGTTGATGTATTCGAACTTCTTCGCGATCCAACCGATCGAGTACCGGACGTACGACACCTACGCATCCAGCACACGTTCAGCTCGGTGACGTCCTCGCCTTCTTGATCTAGCAAGACGCTGAATTAGTGGATGAGTTCTGATAGCACGACGGCGTGGTGATGGTGGTGGTGAAGCTATCTCCGCAGGGCTTCACCTAGGCACTATGAAAATATGACCGAGGGACATAACTATGGAGGGGGGCGCCGCACACGGCTAAGAGATTGTTGTGGTTATGTGTGGCGCCCCTCCCACATATATATAGGTGGGGAGAGAGGGGAGAGGCCAAGGGGGCACCCCAAGTAGGGATGGATCCTACTTGGGGTCTTCCCCTAGCCGCGCCCCCTTACCATATTTGCCGGAGGGGAAAGGAAAGGGGAGAACATGGAAGGATGGGGGAGGCCTACTCCCCCCTTTCTTTATCACCCCAAGGGTTGCAGCCTTAGAAGGGGCACGCCAACCCCTTGTGGGCTGGTGTGTTCCCCCCTTTGGCCCATATGGCCCATTAACCTCCCGGGGTGTCCGGAACCCCTTCCGGTGACCTGATTTCCACCTGGTATATTCCAAAACTCTTCTCGTGTCCAAATATCATCGTCTTATATATCAATCTTTATCTCCTGATCATTCTGGAGCACCTTGTCATGTTCTTGATCTCATCCGGGACTCCAAACAACATTCGGTCACCAAATCATATAACTCATATAACACTATATCATCAACGAACGTTAAGCGTGCGGACCCTATGGGTTCGAGAACTATGTAGACATGACTGAGACACCTCTCTGGTCAACTAATAGCGGAACCTGGATGCCCATATTGTCTCCTACATATTCTATGAAGATCTTTATTGGCTGAACCTTATGACAACATACGTAATTCCCTTTGTCCATCAGTATGTTACTTGTCTGAGATTTGATCATCGGTATCTTCATACCTAGTTCAATCTCGTTACCGACAAGTCTCTTTACTCGTACCATAATACATCATCTTGCAACTATTTCCTTAGTCACTTTGCTTACAACGCTTCTTATGATGTGTATTACCAGAGGGCCCAGAGATACCTCTCTGATACTCGGAGTGACAAATCCTAATCTTGACCTATGCCAACTAAACAAACACCTTTGAAGATACTTATAGAGCATCTTTATGATCACCTAGTTACGTTGTGACATTTGATAGCACACAAGTTATTCCTTCAGTATCTAGGAGTTGCACAATCTCTTAGTCGAAGGAATATGTATTTGACATTAACAAAGCAATAGCAATGAACTAAACGATCAATATGCTAAGCTAGTAGATGGGTCCTGTCCATCACATCATTCTCCTAATGATGTGATTCCGTTATCAAATGACAACACATGTATATGGTTAGGAAACCTTAACCATCTTTGATCAACAAACTAGTCTAGTAGAGGCTTACTAGGGACACATTATTTGTTTATGTATCCACACATGAATTTAAGTTTCCGGTCAATACAATTCGGGTATGAATAATAAATCTTTATCATGATTTAGGAAATATAATAATAACCATTTTATTATTGCCTCTAGGGCATATTTCCATCAGTCTCCCACTTGCACTAGAGTAAATAATCTAGTTCATATCGCCATGTGATTAACACCCATAGTTCACATCGCCATAATACCCAAAGAGTTTACTAGAGTCAATAATCTAGTTCTCATCGCCATGTGATTAACACCAAAAGAGTACTAAGGTGTGATCATGTTTTGATTGTGAGAGAAGTTTAATCGACGGGTCTGTCACATTTAGATCCGTACGTATTCTGCAAATTTCTATGTCTTGAATGGTCTACATGGAGCTACTGATACATCTCCGTCGTATCTATAATATTTGATTATTCCATGCCAATATTATACAACTTTCACATATTTTTGGCAACATTTTATATGATTTATTGGACTAACCTATTGATCCAGTGTCAGTTCCTATTTTTTGCATGTTTTTTGCTTCATAGAGTATCCATATCAAACGAAGTCCAAATGCAATTTTACGAAGAATTATTTTTGGAATATTTTTTATTTTTGGGAGGTGGAATCAACGCAAACGGAGGACCATAGTAACCACAAGACACCAGGGCACGCCCCAGGCCCCTGGCGTGTGGTGGTGGGTTGTCCCCTCCTTGAACATCGGTTGGAGCTCTTCATCGGTCAAAAGGAAGCTTATATCCGGAAAAAATCATGATAAAATCTCAGCGCAATCGGAGTTACGGATCTCCCAGAATATAAGAAACGGTTTTCGGCCAGATCTGGGGAACGTGAAAAAGAAGAGAACAGAGAGGGAGATCCAATCTCGAAGGGGCTCCCGCCCCTCTACCGCCATGGAGGAAATGGACTAGAGGGGGAACTCTCCTCCCATCTAGGGGAGGCCAAGGAATAAGAAGAAGGAGGGGGCCCTCTCCCCCTCTCTCCCGGTGGCGTTGAAATGCCGCTAAGGCAAGGATCGTGACGGTGATCTACATCAACAATCTTGTTATCGTCAACACCAACTTTCTAACCCTCTATGAAGAGGTGTAACACCCCTTCTCCCCACTGTAATCTCTACTTAAACATGGTGCTCAACTCCATATTATTATTTCCCAATGATATTTGGCAATCCTATGATGTTTGAGTAGATCCGTTTTGTCCGATGGGTTAATCGTGATCTTGGTTGGTATGATTGTATATTTTATTTATGGTGTTGTCCTACGGTGCCCTCCATGTCACACAAATGGAGGCATCCTTGTTGTAGGGTGTTGCAATATGTTCATGATTCGCTTATGGTGTGTTGCGAGAGTGACAGAATCTTAAACCCGAGTAATGGGTTATGGCGTATGGGAGTAAAGAGGACTTGATACTTAATGCTATGGTTGGGTTTCACGACCTTAATGAACTTTAGTAGTTGCGGATGCTTGCTAGGGGTCCAATCATAGGTGCATATGATCCAAGTAGAGAAAGTATGTTAGCTCATGCCTCTCCCTCATATAAAACTACAAGAATGGTTACCAGTACTTATTATCGATTACCTAGGGACAAATGATTTTCTCATTGACAAAAGCTATCTACTTTTATTACCTTGCAATTTTTCATGATTTTATTCTCTCAAAGTACTCGTAGTTTTATTCTTGCAGAATAGTTTCATTCTTGTTCTAGGTAAAGCAAACGTCAAGTGTAGAGTTGTATCGGTGGTCGATAGAACTTGAGGGAATATTTGTTCTACCTTTAGCTCCTCATTGGGTTCAACACTCTTATTTATAAACAAGGCTACAAATGATCCCCTATACTTGTGGGTTATCAAGACCTTTTTTCTGGTGCCGTTACCGGGGAGCAATAACATGGGGTGAATATTCTCGTGTGTGCTTATTTGCTTTATCACTAAGTAGTTTTTATTTTCTGTTCTAAGGTGTTCTCTATCATTAGTTATTGATATGGAACATGAAACACCCAAAAAATAGTTGTACTTGCTACTCATGGAGATGGGGGACCTGCTAAAACCCTCGATGCTCGTTATGTGAAAGATATATGCACTAGTTTGATAATCCCGAGAAAACCCCATTCAACTATATAATGGGAGTAACCCTGGATCAACGTGAATACTTTAGGGATTATCTATTGAATCATAAAGGGAAATTATTATGGGATCAAATTCATATGTTGCATTGGTATGCTCGGGAGCTATGCTCGAGATATGATTATACTTGTTGCTCTAGGATGGACACTCCACATCTTCCCTTTTCATGTGAATTTAATGATAATGAAACCTTGGCTTCCTATGCTAGAGGTATACATGATTACTATGATGTGGAACGAATAGAAGAATTTGTTGCTTTTAAGGGTGCTTATGAAATTGAATCTCTATTTTTAAAGTATGAAGAAGATGATGATGCTGGCTATAGTCCTGAATTTTTTCTATTCTTAAATATAGCTATGATAATTATAAATACAATTGCGATATTGATGCATTTATTGAGAGAGTCCCCGCTGTCCTAGAGGAGACTAATATTTTGCAGGAGTCTAGGGAAGAAGAAATAGATGATATTCTGAGCCCATTGGATGAAAAAGATGTGGAACAAAGCGAAGAACAAAAGGAGGAAGAGCGGATTGATCACCCGTGCCCACCTTGAAATGAGACTAACTCTTCAACTGATACATTGTTTAATGTCCCTTCGTTCTTACCGAAGGATGAATCCTATGATAATTGCTATGATCCCGTTGATTCGTTTAAAATATCCCTTTTTGATGATGCTTGCTATGCTTGTGGCCAAGCTGCCAATATGAATTATACTTATGGAGATGAACTTGCTATTGTCCCTTATGTCAAGAATGAAATTATTGCTATTGCACCCACACATGATATTCCTATTATCTTTTTGAATTCTCCCAACTACACTATATCGGAGAAGTTTGCTCTTATTAAGGATTACATTGATGGGTTTCCTTTTACCATTGCACATGATGATTTTGATGAATATAATATGCATGTGCTTACTGCTCCTACTTGCAATTATTATGAGACAGGAACTATATCTCCGCCTCTCTATGTTTCCAAGAGGATAAAATTGCAAGAAACTGCTTATGCTATGTGTTGGCCTTTACTTGATGTGCATGAATTGTTCTTTTATGACATGCCGATGCATAGGAAGAGAGTTAGACTTCATCATTGCATGATATATGTTGCTTTGTTCTCACTACTAAATGCAAAATCATTGTTAATTAAAATTGGCTTTGATATACCTTTGGATCCAGGTGGATCAATTAGTTGATCACTTGATGCCTAGCTTAATGGCTTTAAAGATAGCGCTGCCAGGGAGACTACCCGGAAGTTTTAGAGAGTCATTTATTTCTATTGAGTGCTTTTACACAGTTTAAAAACAAAAAACTAAAGGGGAACCTAAAAACCTTTTTTTTCTAAAAGAGAAGCGATTGAAAGGTGATGCATTGGAGAAGTGAGGGTTGATCTTGAACATTTGTGTTCATGCTCATGGAAACAAGGTAGAATTTTTCATGAATATTCTCAAAAAAATATTTATCCCCAAGTACAAATCTATTGTATTATAAAAATAATGTGCCAAGATTTGCCTTTATGATTAGATTGCTTGTTGGTATGTGCGGTGTAAAAACAGAAACTTTGGCTATAGCGCATGAATTTTCATTTTTACTGGGACATCAAACGTTTATGAAACTTTTTGCACACTATTGCTATACAAGTTTTTATGTTGTCCTATTTTTCAGAATTTTTGGAGTTACAGAAGTATGGTAGTGTTCAGATTACTACAGACTATCCTGTTGAAGGCAGATTCTATTTTTGATGCATTGTTTTGATGTCGATTCTATAGGTGGTATTAGACATGGAAAATTTATAATATAGTAGATACAATGCAAAAAAAATATGAATTGGTTTTCCATAGTACTTATAGTAGTGATTTGCTTATTACACAACAGATCTCACGAGGTTTCTGTTAAGTTTTCTGTGGATGAAGTGATCAAACATCGAGGAGGTCTCGATATGAGGAGAAGAAGGAGAGACAAGAGTTCAAGCTTGGGTATGCCCAAGGCACCCCAAGTAAATATCCAAGGAGACTCAAACGTCTAAGCTTGGGGATGCCCCAGAAGGCATCCCATCTTTCTTCAACAAGTATCAGTATGTTTTCATTTCTTTCATGTGATATGTGCAAATCTTGGAGCATCTTTTGTGCTTAGTTTTCAGTTTTCTTTTATGCACCATGATGGTATGAGATAGTCCATGGTTGATTTATAGAATGCTCATTGCACTTCACTTATATCTTTTGAGTATGGCTTTATAGAATGCTTCATGTGCTTCACTTATATCATTTGAAGTTTGGATTTCCTGTTTCTCTTCACATAGAAAACCATTATTTGAAGAATGCACTTTTGCTTCACTTATATTTGTTAGAGCATGGTATTTTGTAGAAAGGATTAAACTCTCATGCTTCATTTATATCTATTTAGAGAAACAAATGGAATTGGTCATTTGCATGGTTAGTCATAAAATCCTACATAAAACTTGTGGATCACTTAATATGATATGTTTGATTCCTTGCAATAATTTTGTGATGTAGAGATGGTAATATGTGGGAGGTACTAGTGGATGATCGTTTTTAGTAAGATATTGGTGTTAAGGTTTGTGATTCCTGAAGCATGCGCGTATAGTCTCCCGTTATGCCGGGAAGTTGGAGCACAATTTATCCTTGATTGTCTATCTTTATGTGAAGTTCGGGGGTGCGCGTTGGTTAACTCCTACAAACCTCCCCCCTAGGGGCATGCGTTGTAGTACTTTGCTTCGAGGGCTAATAAACATTTTCAATAAGTATATGAGTTTTTTATGACTACTGTGGGTCCATGGATTATACGCACTCTTATCTTTCCGCAATTTGCTAGCCTCTACGGTACCATGCATTGCCCTTTCTCACCTCGAGACGTTGCGCAAACTTCGCCGGTGCATCCAAACCCCGTGATATGATACGCTCTATCACACATAAGCCTTATTATATCTTCCTCAAAATAGACACCATACCTACCTATTATGGTCTTTCCATAGCCATTCCTAGATATATTGCCATGCAACTTCCACCACTTCCGTTTGACTTGAGCATTCATTGTCATATTGCTTTGCATGATCATATAGCTGACATAGCATTTGTGGCTCAGCCACCATTCATCATTTTTATACATGTTACGCTAGTTCATTGCACATCATGGTACACTGCCAGAGGCATTCATATAGAGTCATCCTTTGTTCTATGTATCGAGTTGTAATTTTTGTTTCTTCTGAGCTGTAAGTAAATAGAAGTAAGATGATCATCATTATTCATTATTAGATCATTGTCCCAGTGATGAAAGGATGATGAAGACTATGATTCGCCCTCAACTTGGGATGAGACTCTAGAATAAAAAGAAAAAAATAAAGAAAAAATGAAGAGAAAAAATGAAGAGAAAAAATGAAAGAAGGAAGGAAGAGAAGGGGCATGCTAGTTCCACACTTGTGCTTCAAAGTAGCATCATGTTTTTCATATAGAGTCTCATATGTTGTCACTTTCATATACTAGTGGGAATTTTTCATTACAGAGTGAGATGCACACCCACTTAGTTTTCATGTTGAGCTTTCATACACTTATAGGTCTTTGTGCATTCGTTGCATGGCAATCCCTACTCCTCGCATTGATATCAATTGATGGGCATCTCCATAGCCCGTTGGTTAGCCGTGTTGATGTGAGACTTTCTTATTTTTTGTCATCTCTATATTTACACCTATCATCATACTCTATTCCATCGATAGTGCTATATCCATGGCTTGCACTCATGAATTGCGTGAGGGTTGAAAATGCTGAAGCGCGTTAAAAAGTGTGAACCAATTGCTTGGTTGACACCGGGGTAGTATATGATTTATACTTTGTGTTAAGAAGACAGAGCATGACAAGACTATATGATTATGTAGGGATAATGTTCTTTAGCATTGATATTTTGAAAGACATGATTGTTTGTTGGGATGCCCGAGTATTGATGTCTTTATGTCAAATTATAAACTATTGCTTCGAATCACTTGTGTCTTAATATTCATGCCATGATTAGACATATGATCAAGTTTATGATAGGTAGTATTCCACATCAAAAATTATCTTTTTATCATTTACCTACTCGAGGACGAGCAGGAATTAATCTTGGGGATGCTGATATGTCTCCGTCGTATTTTTGATTGTTCCATGCCAATATTATACATCTTTCACATATTTTTGGCAATATTTTATATGATTTATTGGACTAACCTATTGATCCAGTACCTAGTGCAAGTTCCTGTTTTTTGCATGTTTTTTTTCACGGAATATCCTTTTGAAACGAAGTCCAAATGCAATAAAAATTTATGGAGAATTATTTTTGAATATTTGTGATTTTTTGGAAGTGGAATCAATGCAAACGGAGGCTCGTAGTGACCACAAGATACCAGGGCGCACCCCAGGCCCCTGACGCGTGGTGGTAGTTGTGCCCTCCTCAAACATCGGTTGGAGCTCTTCTTAGGGCGCAAGGAAGCTTAGATCTAGAAAAAAATCATGTTAAAATCTCAGCGCAATCCGAGTTACGGATCTCTCGGGATATAAGAAACGGTTTTCGGCCAGATCTAGGGAACGCGAAACAGAAAAAACAGAGAGGGAGATCCAATCTCGGAGGGGCTCCCACCTCTCCGCCACAATGGAGGCCATGGACTAGAGTGGGAACTCTCCTACCATCTAGGGGGAGACCAAGGAAGAAGAAGGAGGAGGGGGTTCTGTCCCCCACTCTCCCGATGGTGCCCGAACCCCGCTGGGGCAAGGATCGTGACGGCGATCTACATTAACAATCTTGCTACCGTCAACACGAACTTTATCCCCCTCTATGCAGTGGTGTAACACCCCTTCTCCCCCCCTATAACCTCTACTTAAACATGGTGCTCAACTCCATATATTATTTCCCAACGATATTTGGCTATCCTATGATGTTTGAGTAGATCCGTTTTGTCCTGTGGGTTAATTGTGATCTTGGTTGGTATGATTGTATATTTTATTTATGGTGTTGTCCTACGGTGCCTGCCGTGTCGCGCAAATGGAGGGATCCTCTCTGTAGGGTGTTGCAATATGTTCATTCGCTTATGGTGGGTTGAGAGAGTGATAGAAGCTTAAACCCGAGTAAGTGGGTTATGGGGTATGGGAGTAAAGAGGACTTGATACCTAATGATGTGGTTGGGTTTCACGACCTTAATGATCTTTAGTAGTTGCAGATGCTTGCTAGGAGTCCAATCATAAGTGCATATGATCCAAGTTGAGAAAGTATGTTAGCTCATGCCTCTCCCTCATATAAAATTACAAGAATGATTACCGGTACTTGTTATCGATTACCTAGGGACAAATGACTTTCTCGTTGACAAAAGCTATCTACGTTTATTACCTTACAACTTATTCATAGTTTTATTCTTGCAAAGTATCATAGTTTTATTCTTGCAAAATAGTTTCATACATGTTCTAGGTAAAGCAAAGGTCAAGTGTGCGTATAGTTGTAACGGTGGTTGATAGAACTTGAGGGAATATTTGTTCTACCTTTAGCTCCTCGTTGGGTTCGACACTCTTATTTATCGAACAAGGCTACGAACGATCCTCTATACTTGTGGGTTATCAAGAGCTACTCTAGCTAATTGCTCCCACTTTCAGTATGTATCCAGATTGAGATTCAGAGCCATCCAAATCGGTGTCAAAGCTTGCATCAACGTAACTCTTTATCATCTCCATAACCGAGAAATATTTCCTTAGTCCTCTTAGGTAACTAAGGATAATTTTGACCGTTGTCTAGTGATCTACTCCTGGATCACTATTTTACCCCCTTGCTAAACTTATGGCAAGGTACACAATAGGTCTGGTACACAACATGCAATACTTTATATAACCCATGGCTGAGGCAAAGGGAATGACTTTCATTCACTCTCTATCTTCTACCAAGGTCGGGCTTTGAGTCTTACTCAACTTCACACCTTGCAACCCAGTCAAGAACTCTTTGTTTGACTGATCTATTTTGAACTTCTTCAAAACTTTGCCAAGGTATGTACTTTGTGAAAGTCCTATTAAGTGTCTCAATCTATCCCTATAGATCTTGATGCTAATTATGTAAGCAGCTTCACTGAGGTCTTTCATTGAAAAAAATCTTATTCCAGTATCCTTTTATGATATCCAGAAATTCTATATCATTTCCATTGAACAATATGTCATCCATATATAATATCAGAAATGCTATAGAGCTCCCACTCAGTTTCTTGTAAATACAGGCTTCAGCGTAAGTCTGTATAAAACCATATGCTTTGATCACTTCATCAAAGCGTATATTCCAACTCTGAGATGCTTGCACCAGTCCATGGATGGATCACTAGAGATTGCATACTTTGTTAGCACCTTTAGGATTGACAAAACCTTCTGGTTGCATCATATACAACTCTTCTTGAGAAATCCATTAAGGAATGCAGTTTTGACGTCCATTTGCCAGATATAATAATTATAAAATGCGGCAATAGCTAACATGATTTGAACACACTTAAGCATAACTATGGGTGAGAAAGTCTCATCATAGTCAACTCCTTGAACTTGTCGAAAACCTTTTGCGACAAGTCAAGCTTTGTAGATAGTAACATTACCATCAGCGTCAATATTCTTCTTGAAGATCCATTTATTCTGAATGGCTTGCCGGTCATCGGGCAAGTCCACCAAAGTCCACACTATGTTCTCATACATGGATCCTATCTTAGATTTCATGGCCTCAAGCCATTTATCGGAATCTGGGCTCATATAGTTTCTTCATAGTTCGTAGGTTCGCCATGGTCTAATAACATAACATCCTGGATAGGATTACCGTACCACTCTAGTACAAAACGTGCTCTGGTCGACCTACGAGGTCCAGTAGTAACTTGATCTGAAGTTTCATGATCATCATCGTTAGCTTCCTCTCTAGTTGGTGTAGGCATCATGGGAACGACTTTCTCTGATGTGCTAATTTCTAATTCAAGAGAAGGTACGATTACCTCATCAAGTTCTACTTTCTGCCCACTCACTTCTTTTGAGAGAAACTCCTTCTTTAGAAAGGTTCCATTATTGGCAACAAAGATCTTGCCTTCAGATCTATTGTAGAAGGTATACCCAAAAGTTTCTTTCGAGTATCCCATGAAGACGCACAACTCCGCTTTGGGTTCGAGCTTATCAGGCTGAAGCCTTTTGACATTAGCGTCACATCCCCAAACTTTTAAGAAATGATAGCTTAGGCTTCTTGCCAAACCACAGTTCATATGGTGTCCTCTCAACGGATTTAGACGGTGCCCTATTTAATGTGAATGCGACCGTCTCTAATACATAACCCCAAAACGATAGTGGTAAATCGGTAAGAGACTTCATAGAATGCACCATATCCAATAAAGTACGGTTATGACATTCGGACACACCATAACACTGTGGAGTTCCAAGTGGCATGAGTTGTGAAACAATTCCATATTGTTTTAAATGAAGGCCAAAAACGTAACTCAAATATTCGCCTCCATGATCAGATCGAAGAAACTTTATTTTCTTGTTACGATGACTCTCCACTTCATTCTGAAATTCTTTGAACTTTTCAACTGTCTCAGACTTGTGTTTCATCAAGTAGATATACCCATACCTTCTGAAATCATCTGTGGAGGCAAAAAATAATGACACTCGCCACGTGCTTCAACACTCATCGGATCGCATACATCAGTATGTATTATTTCCAATATGTCATTAACTTGCTGCATCGTTCCAGAGAACAGAGATTTAATCATCTTGCCCATGAGGCATGGTTCACAAGTATTAAATGATTCATAATGAAGTGATTCCAAAAGTCCAAGCGCATGGAGTTTCTTCATGTGCTCTACAACAATATGACCTAGACGGCAGTGCCACAAGTATGTTGCACTATCATTATCAACTTTGCCTCTTTTGGCATCAATATTATGAATATGTGTATCACTACGATCGAGCTTCAATAAACCATTCACATTGGGTGTATGACCATAGAAGGTTTTATTCATGTAAGTAGAAGAACAATATTCTATGACTTAAATGAATAACCGTTGCAATAAACATGATCCAATCAAATTTATGCTCAACACAAACACCAAATAACATATATTTAGGTTCAACACCTAATCCCGAAGGTAGAGGGAGTGTGTGATGGTGATCGTATCAACCTCGGAATCACTTCCAACACACATCGTCACCTTGCCCTCAACTAGTCTCTGTTTATTTTGCATCTCCTGTTTTGAGTTACCAATCCTAGCAACTGAAACGGTATCAAAATACCTAGGGGCTACTATGAACACTAGTAAGGTACTCATCAATAACATTTATATCAAAATACCTTTGTTCACATTTCCATCCTTCTTGTCCGCCAAGTATTTGGGGTAGTTCCACTTCTAGTGACCATTTTCTTTGCAGTTGGAGCACTCTGTTCTAGGCTTTGGTCCAGCTTTGGGCTTCTTCACGGGATCGACAACTTGTTTGCCACTCTTCTTGAAGTTCCCTTTCTTTCCCTTGCCCTTTTTCTTGAAGTGGTCATGTTAACGATCAACACTTGATGTTCTTTCTTGATTTCTACCTCCACTGATTTCAGTATCATGAAGAGCTCAGGAATCTCTTTCATCATCCCTTGCATATTATAGTTCATCACGAAGCTCTAGTAGCTTGGTGATAGTGCCTGGAGAATTCTGTCAGTCACTATCTTATCTGGAAGATTAACTCCCACTTGGTTCAAGTGATTGTGGTACCCAGACATTCTGAGCACTTGCTCACTAGCTGAGCTACTCTCCTCCATCTTGTACTCAAAGTATTTGTCAGAGGCCTAATACCTCTCAACATGGGCATGAGCCTGAAATACTACTTTCAGCTCTTGGAACATCTCACATATTCCATGGCATTCAAAACGTCTTTGGCACCCCGATTCCAAGCCGTAAAGCATGGCACACTAAACTATCAAGTAGTCATCTGCCAAACATTCATAACATCTGCATCAGCTCCGCAATAGGTTTGTCACCTAGCGGTGCCTCAAGGACATAATTCTTATTTGCAGCAATGAGGACAATCCTCAGATCACGGACCCAGTCCACTTTATTGCTACCATCATCTTTCAACTTAGTTTTCTCTTGGAACATATAAAAAATAGGGGAGCTATCGCGAGCTATTAATCTACACCATAGATATGCGAAAACTATTAAGACTAAGTTCATGATAAAGTATGTTCAATTAATCAAATTACTAATGAACTCCCACTTAAATAAACATCCCTCAATTTATCTAAGTGATACATGATCCAAATCAACTAACCCATGTCCGATCATCACGTGAGATGGGTTAGTCATCAATGGTGAACATCTCTATGTTGATCATATCTACTATATGACTCACGTTCGACCTTTTGGTCTCCAGTGTTCTGAGACCATATATGTACATGCTAGGCTCGTCAAGTTTAATCCAAGTATTATTCATGTGCAAAACATCTTACACCTGTTGTATGTGAACGTAGAGTATATGATACCCGATCATCACGAGGTGCTTCGAAATGACGAACTTTGGCAACGGTGCATACTCGGGGAGAACACATTTATCTTTAAATTTACTGAAGGGATCATCTTACAGTGCTACTGCTGTTCTAAGCAAAATAAGTTGCATAAAGGATAAACATCACATGCAATCAAAATATGTGACAAGATATGGCCATCATCATCTTGTGCTTTTGATCTCCATCTCTAAAGCATCGCCATGATCTCCATCGTCACCGGCTTGACACTTTGATCTTCATCGTTGTGTCGAGGTCGTCTCGCCAACTATTGCTTCTACAACTATTACTAACACATAGCGATAAAGTAGAGCAATTACATGGTGCTTGAATTTAATACAATAATTAAGAGACAACCCTAAGGCTCCTGCCGTTTGTCCATATTACAAAACATGATCATCTCATACAACAAGGTATATCACATCACATTTTGACCATATCACGTCACAACATGCCCTGCAAAAGCAAGTTAGACGTCCTCTACTTTGTTGTTGGAAGTTTTACCTGGCTGCTACGGGCTTCTAGCAAGAACCATTCTTACCTACGCAAAAAACTACAATGGTGATTCAACAAGTTTGGTGTATTAACCTTCTTCAAGGACCTGACGTACCCAAATTCGATTCAACTAAAGTAGGAGAAACACACACCCGCCAACCACCTTTATGCAAAACTAGTTGCATATCATTCGGTGGAACCGGTCTCATGTGCGTGGACATGTAAGGTTGTTCCGGGCCGCTTCATCCCACAATACCACCGAATCAAAATAAGACATTGGTGGTAAGCAGTATGACTATCACCGCCCACAGTGTTCTACTCATGCATATCATCTACGCATAGACCTGGCTCTGATGCCACTGTTGGGAAACATTGCATGGAATACAAAAAAACTTCTATGCACACGCAAGACATATCCATGGATATGCCTAGCAACAAGAGGGGAGAGTGTGTCCACATACCCTCATAGACCGTAAGCAGAAGCATTTAGTAACGTGGTTGATGTAGTCCAACTTCTTCGCGATCCAACCGATCAAGTACCGAACGTATGACACCTCTGCGTTCAGCACACGTTCAGCTCAGTGACTTCCTTTCCATCTTGATCCAGCAAGATGGCAAAGTAGTGGATGAGTTCCAGCGGCACGATGGCATGGTGACGATGGTGGTGAACCTATCTTCGTAGGGCTTCACCTAAGCACTATGAAAATATGATCGAGGAACAAAACTATGGAGGAGGGCGCCGCACACGGCTAAGAGATTGTTGTGGTTATGTGTGGATCCCCCTCCCACATATATATAGGTGGGGAGAGAGAGGAGAGGCCAAGGGCCACCCCAAGTAGGGACAAATCCTACTTGGGATCTTTCCCTAGCTGCCCCGTTACCATATTTGCTGGAGGGGAAAGGAAAGGCGAGAAGAGTGAAGGAAGGGGGAGGCCGACTCCCCCCTTTCCTTCTCTCCCCAAGGGCTGCGGCGTTAGGAGGGGCGCGCCAGCCCCTTGTGGGCTGGTGTGTTCCCCCCTTTGGACCATATGGCCCGTTAACCTCCCGGGGTGTCCAGAACCCCTTCTGGTGACCCAATTTCTACTCGGTATATCTTGAAACTCTTCCGGTGTCCAAATATCATTGTCCTATATATCAATCTTTACCTCCAGACCATTTTGGAGCTCGTCTTCATGTCCGCGATCTCATCCGGGACTCTGAACAACATTCGGTCACCAAATCATATAACTCATATAACTCTATATCGTCAATGAATGTTAAGCATGCAGACCGTGCTGGTTCGAGAACTATGTAGACATGACCAAGACACCTCTCCAGTAAATAACCAATAGCGGAACTTGGATGCCTATATTGGCTCCTGCATATTCTACAAAGATATTTATTGGTCATACCTTATGACAACATACGTAATTCCCTTTGTCCATCGGTATGTTATTTGCCCAAGATTCGATCGTTGGTATCTTCGTAACTAGTTCAATCTCGTTGCTGGCAAGTCTCTTTACTCTTTCCGCAATACATCATCTAGCAATTAACTCCTTAGTCACTTTGCTTGCAAGGCTTCTTACGATGTGTATTACCGAGAGGGCCCAAAGATACCTCTCTGATACTCTGAGTGACAAATCCTAATCTTGATCTATGCCAACTAAATGAACACCTTCGGTGACACCTGTAGAGCATATTTATGATCACCCAGTTACATTATGACGTTTGATAGCACACAGGGTATTCCTCCGGTATCCGGGAGTTGCATAATTTCATAGTCGAAGGAATATGTATTTGACATTAAGAAAGCAATAGCAATAAACTGGACGATCAATATGCTAAGCTAACAGATATGTCTTGTCCATCACATCATTCTCCTAATGATGTGATCCTGTTATCAAATGACAACACATGTCTATGGTTAGGAAACCTTCACCATCTTTTATCAATGAGCTAGTATAGTGGAGGCTTACTAGGGACACGGTATTTATTTATGTATCCACACATGCATTTAAGTTTCCGGTCAATAAAATTCTATCATGAATAATAAACCTTTATTAGATTTAGGAAATATAATAATAACTATTTTATTATTGCCTCTATGGCATATTCCGCCAGGAAGTAGCGAGTATCCGGGCTCCAAGTTCTCCGTCAGGCTCTTCTCTTCGTGCTTCCAGCCCCTTGTGCCGTTGCAAGGCAGTCCTGTCCTTCTTGCTGGCGATGTTGCTGACTCTTCTTTGGTCGCGGGGCCAAACAAACCCACCGGAGCGGGCCACCAGTTGTGCATGCACTGCCTTGGATATGGTTCGTATGCTAGCCTCTTTCTCAGGGGTGGAAAGGGAGCAACGCTTCCGGAGAGCAATCCTCACTCTCTCCTTCCACCTCCCATTGCTGCCATCTCGCGCCTTAGGGTTGTTGACGCGAATGGCCGATACCCCCTCCACCAGCCATCACCGAGAGGGTCGTTTGGCTAGTTCTCCATCGGATTGCCTCGGCACTATACCAGGGTGGGCTAGCGATTGGAGGAAGATCCCAATCACCAAGAGTGACTTGGAGTGCCTCGTGGAGTCGGGATGGCTGTTGGAGAAATCTTTGATGCCGTGGTTGGCAACTGATAAGGTGGAGAAGGTCCTGCGCCCATTGCTTTAGAACCTGGTAGTTCACGAGGTATTCCTTTTCCATGGGCTTCGGTTCCCTTTGAATGCGTACGTCCGAGGAGTCCTTACTCACTATGGGCTTCAGCTGTATCATCTGACTTCGAGTAGTGTGCTGCATTTTTCATGCTTCATATCTTTTTGTGAACGCTTCTTTAGAATTCCTCCCACCTCGACCTCTTTAGGTATTTCTTCGAGGTGGTTCCTCATCTGAAAAGGGTCAAGATCCCTTCTTGCGGTAGCGTAGAGCTCCGACCTCTCCCGAACTCAGGTTTCTTTGAGGTCCCAACCGTTAACAGCCCAGAGTCGTGGGAACATAGATGGATCTATGCTATTGACATAGCTTGGGGCACCGTGAGGTTGGGATGCATGTCTCCTCTGATGTCCCGTGCCGCTCGGGCCCAGGGTGGAGCTTGAAGGCTGTGGGGACCCCGACCTACCCAGTCGAAGCCACCTGTTACACGTGCACAATGATCCCAAGGATCAATGCTCACTATACACCACACACTAACTATCAAGAGTTTACATCCATTACGTACCATCTTACATAAGTAGGACCATTATGATCGAGTCTTGAATACATTTTGGCAAAGGAGATCTTCATCGATAACTTGGACCCCCATCTACCTTAATCCTACAGGCATTCTGACTAGGAAATCATCCTAACTTGCATGATCGACACCAAAGAACTCTTCTTCGTATTCTGGTTGGGATGGTTGACACACCTTAAATCTAATCCATTTTGTAAACACACACAATCACTTGCTTTGGTACACCACTTCTTCATCAAGCGGTAACCTAGTTCCAACATCACCCATGGGCATTAGGAGCACCCGATGGGGTTTCGAAAGAGTGTAACCAAGAGATGATCATGGCATAGATGCAACATCATGTGTCAATATCAAGTATTTGTCATCATATCTCCGAGAACAAGGTAGAGCTATGAACATGCAAGTATCAACGGGTATGCATCAATGCAACGGTCATAACAAGCTCATCATCAACATCACCATCATGCATACGGAAAGATACCAATGAACAAGAGAGGGTATCGTGGCCAAAGGGTTGCTTGCTTGTCTCAGTAAAGTCTTCATCTCTTTCTGGTCCATCTCTGAGTATTCCGTCTACTTTGTCAATGTCACGCCCAATATGCAACCCTATCCTCGAGGAATATGAAGGTCCCACCAAGGATAGAAGCGCATATTGAAGACGCTTTCCAAGATGGATATCATTACATCATACCATTACAAAATAGATGGGGATACATACAAGGGCATACAAATGCCACAAGAATACAACAAACATCATACAGAAGAGAGGCATTCGATTATGGATTAAAACAAAAGGAAAACACAAACGACATCCACCCTGCTAGCCCTGGCTGCCGACCAGGAATCTATCTGTTGATCTAAGAAGAAGGAGCAGGAGAATAACTCCAAAACAAGCAAACATCGCTCTCGCTTCAGATCATCACATTACCTATACGTACAACTATTGTTGTAGTAATACGTGAGCCATAAGGACTCAGCAATCCCATTACCATGGGTATCAGGACTAGCAAAGCTTAATGGGTATGGAATGGATAAGTGGTGATTTGTGGAGCCACCGGAAATTTATGGAGCCACAATGAGGTAGAGCATGATTTATGGAGCCACCAGAAATTTGAATCATCAAATTTGGAGTTAGGATGATTTATCTATGGATTTTAAAAGTTATCTGGAAAAAGAAAAGAAAATAAGGCATTACCCTTACCCTGTACACCCCATGAGAGATAGTCAATGCGCTGGCCCAACTGCACGGCCGCACGGGCAACAGCGGTGACGTGCAAGGCGGCTTCCAAGGGGTGCGCCTTCACTGCGGGTTCACGGGAAACAGCTAACCCGTCTCCACTTGCCAGCGTGGCCTGGTGGCCAGGACACTAACGAGTGGTGCCTGTCTGCAAGTTGGCCCCTTGCCTCGGTCATCTTCTACATCGCGATGCAAGGCAGTGGGTCTGGCCTCACTCGCCTCCAGTGTTGCTCCGCCCGTCCGCGCTGGCCGGCGGTGGGAACGGAGCCGCGGGGCTCGACCACGCCCGTAGGAGGGGACGAAGAGAGGCAGGTTGTTGTAGGGTGGAACCCTAGATGGAGATCTTTCACAAATTGGAGGGGAAATCCCGAAGAACACGAAGAACACAATAGAGGGGAAACACTCTAATCAACTAGATCCAATCACACATGTGCTAGATCCATGAACACAAAGAGAGATACATGATTCAAATCCAACACAAGAAAATACAAGAGGTAACTAGTTCATCCCAATCCTATGAGGAAAGAGGTCTTGAGTCCATGATGGATCTTCCCTAGATGGGCTCTTGAATCCACTAGGGGTCTTCCCACATGGAGGTCTTGGACTCCATGGGAGTGGCGGTAAGTGGATGAGCAAAGCTCTATCTCAAATAAGATAATCCTTTGCTAACCCTAAATAATGACCTAGGCACGAGTTATATAGGTAGAAGGTATTGTGAGACAGTGAGAAGCAGAAAGTAAAATACGAGGTACTTTATTGCTTAGTCTAGCTTTTATGGAAGCTCATAAAACCAGCATTCTTAAGATCAAAAAGTCAGGCAGAAAAAGAGGAGAGCTCCCCATTCCTGGTTATCCTGTAACTAGATTCCCCGGAACCACAAGAATCCGCATTAATGGGCGAACAGCCCAACCCTTGGGATTACCTACAACTCCAAGTGGCGAAGAGCCAACATCAAGGTGCCAAGATGGAGGTGAGGGACGAGTGGAGGGGAAAAGCGGGCATTCCCCGACCTACTCGCAGTCAAGCCCGTGCGCACGGGCTAAGTCAGCCCCATGGGCACATGGGTCCCGTGTGCAAGGGCTCTTTTGGGGGCCGTGCGCATGGGGGTCTTCTGGACCGTGCTTCTTCTTCCTCCTGCTCGCCTCCGTCTACCTTGCGGTCTTTCAGTCCTTCTCCTTGCACTAGGCAAGCTTCCTTCTTCCGTGTGTCCTACTTGTGGATGGTGTGGTTGTACTCTTCCGCTTGGGCCCCTCCTCGAAGAATGTGTAGCTCCGCTCACACCTATGTATGCACATGAGAGAGGGGTCAAGTAGTATACCATCCTTGAAGGGTACAAGTGGACACATGTAAAGGAGATGATTCACCTTTGTAAACATGAATTAGATGTCACACGTGTCACTTGGAGAAGTGGCTCTTGACATGGTGATGTCCATAGGATGCTTCGCAGCACAGCTGCACCCCCCTTGCGCATGCGAAGGACGTCGAAACAGGAGCTTGGCTACGTCCATGCCGGCGACTTCGCTGACCTCCAGCAGTGTTCTGCAAACTGGCGAGCTCGGGAGAGAGAGCCGTGACCCCCCATGTGGTTCTGGGTCTTTGGGAAGGCCTAGACTGAGCACGGCGTCGGCCACGGCAGAAGTTGGCGATGGCAATGATGGGCATGGTGTTGCGGCCACTAGGAGGAGGGATTTGAGCTCGGGATAGAACCGTGGGAAGGTTGGTGATGCTCTGGTGGGGTCAGGAGGGAAGGAGGAGTGGGGAGCGTGAATTTAGGAGGATGCCGACGGCAGCATCTCGATCATGGAGTCGCATGGAAGGTATGGGAGAGAGAGCGGGGTTGTCTGGGGAGTTAGCCGCAAAGTGGGAGAGAGAGCAAAACTTAGAGGGAGGCTTGGGGAGGGGTATTTGTAGGAAGGCGATGGTGTACCATGAGCAACATCCACAGACACGCTCGGTAAGCTCTGTAGAGGGAGAAGGAGGGCAAGGGAGGAGGGGCCCGATAGCCAGGTGTCTCCCGGATGTTGAGGCAGCCTTGGGAGACATCCCAGGGAGGCCCGAGGTGGTCGGAGCGTTGGGAAGTGAGCGGCTACAGTCCGATGGTGCACTATATCATGCTTCAGAGCACGAGCCCTGCGCGCCATCGTATAGTTTAAGTGCCCTGGATGTGTCCATTAATGTCTAGGGGGTCTAGAGGGGTGTAAACTAGGGGGAACAAGCATTGAATGCTCTAGAGGGGCACTAGAGTGAGAGAGGGGTTGAGAGAGAGGGAAAACAGTGATGTCCAGAAGAGCAAAATGGCGTTTTCACCCACCAATAGTTGAGGCATGGCCTTGCAATTTTTACCAAAGGTATAAGGTGACTAGGGTGAGCTCTGGTAAAAATTTGACCCCATCGAGAATCCATTTTGTGCCCCAATTATTGATCACAAGATTTTAGCAGAAGGTGTTTGACGGTGGTTGGCTATCTAGAGTAATCCAATTGGTCTGAAAATTAACAGGAATGAGATCGGTATCAATCTGAGCTAGTGTACATTTGAACATGTCTGGCAATGTAAAGTTGCTCAAACTAGCAAATGAACAAAAATGGTTTTCAAGGGTTTTGGTGCGGTTATCTTGTTCTCCAAGACATGAGGCTTGGTAAGATTGTCAAATATGACCTTTTTGACATGATATAATTTTCTTGGACTTATTGGAGAATATTTCCTTTGTAAATATTTCAAAAGCTTAAAATATCCAGAAAAGGTATTTGAGGGATTTGACCAATATTTTGAACATGACCATGTGTTGAAACTCTTATATATGGATAATATATGTCAAATGAGCTTCCCTAAATTTTTTAAAATATTTTTGAAACATTAAAATAATTTAAACCTATTAAAGACCATTTCTGGCCTTAAGACAAAGCCTTTAAGTAAAATAACAAAATAACTATTAAAATAATATTTTTGTGTTTTATGGGAGTCCTATATCTCATAGGAGTCAAATATACCTTTTGGAAGATTTTCACACCCTAAATTAAGTACTTGTAGTTCAAGTCTCAGTTTGGAGGTTTTTTTGAAAACCTAATTTAGAAAATAGTTTTTGGCCAAATTATTTTTGAAAGAAAATATTTTTATGTCCTATACACATGGCATGATCATTGGGTAAGGTTTTCTAGCAAGAGGAACAAGTATGGGGTGGAAGTTACTATATGACTCTTAGAGCACTTGAAAATAGCACAAAAAATCCAAATCAAAGCAAAGGCCAGAACACTCAAAAAAATGTTAAACCAGGTTTTATCATGATTTATTAGCTTAGGTTCTGTGGCATGAAAATCAGGGTGTGACAAAGATGGAGTTCGAACCCAAGACCGGTCCTCTAATCCAAGCGGTCTTAGAGATGCATAAGAGGGGTTTAGCCGTCACCCAGCTTGTGAAGACATGGATGGAGAGAAGCATTCCTCCCCTCGGATCCAAGGCGCCCCTCATGTTCGAGTACCGAGACCTGGATGACCCCAATCGCCTCCTTCAGAGAGAACTCCCCGAAAGCGAAGTTGAGCCAGGCATGAGCTTCATGACCGACCTTCCCCTTGGTGACATACATATGGGGATTACCTTTGAGCCCTTTAGTATATGAAAACCCTTAATACGGGTAAGGAGCTGTATGGCCAGCTGTGTCATGTTCTCTTCAGCCTAAGTACTTTGTGGATGTTTTTTCACTGTGTTTATTTTGCGAGCTTTCGATGGTTTCCCGTCCAACCCACCTCAACCATGAGGTCCTGCTGCGGCGTTGTACGCCGTCAGCACGTGCATATCTTAGCACCAGCTACAGGTCTGCCGCAATCGGGACTCCAAGCGACGCGGGTTCCGATGTCCCTCCGGGAACCGTGTCTGTGGAGGTTGTAGCGTTGGAGGAGAGGGCGAAACAAAAAAAGATATGGTGGATCATCGATGATCCCTGAGCGGCGAAGGTTGCACGCTTGCTTCCATGCTCTGACTCCGCCACGATTGATGAGGTCTTGGGTTTCCGAGACCTCTAATGAATCCCCATTGCTCCTTATAGGCCCCGTAAGAGCGGGCCTTACTGTCATTCCTTAGCAGAAGCCAAAGGTTGCGGCCAAAAAGACAACTGCGAATCGTCGGGCATCTCAATCACCCACGATCTTGATTCCTCTAGGAGAGTGGTCGCACGATGCTTCGGGGTCACGTGGTGAGGCTCGTCTTGATGGAAAGAGTTGTTGGTGTAATAATTTGCCTCCTTATGTTTTGAAGACTATTGACATAAACAGTAAGGGACTAATGTGTTTACTAGTGCACACAGAGTAACAAGTTCCTGAAGTCATGAGGAGTTTTCTGTAAACTCTAAAGAATATGCCCTGCATTGCAGTGAGCATTATTCATGAAGCTTATGCTGTGAAGAGTGACCCCTAAAATTGCTGACAAAAAATAGTTTGTTCGGTGGCATCCGAAGGAAGTGACTACAGCTGAAAGAAGTCGAAGATGAAGTGAAGACATAGCATTCTTTTCGTTCTTCTTCTACTTCGAGTCATAGGACTGTCGTACTATTAAGAGGTGTATAGTGTTCTAAGCTTTGGTTCTCTGATGCTGAAATCAATCCTATGAAAGTCGTGAGAGAAATCACTTTGTGTTTTGAGAAAATACTTGCCAGCAAGAGACTGTGATCTTCTTTAATGCGAGAGATTTGACTCTGTCCAAAGAGTTAGCATTACTTGTTTCTCAAGTAATGTTACCATTGCTTCAAAATGTGACCGTTGTGAACGTGTTGGTTGGCCATTGGTTGCACTACTTTTCCAAAATGGTAATTTCTGATTATGGAAGGCTGGGGCTATAAATAGCCACTCCACAACAGCTTTGTCCGGCGGCTTCTCTATTTTATTCTAAGAAGAATATTGAGCAACCCCCTCTCTAGAGTGATTTCAGTTTAAAATCCACTGAGAGAAAAACCCTAGAGCCAAAGAATTAGATAGTGGTTTAGCATCACTCGAATCTAAGTCTAGGATGCTCCACCTATTACTCTTGAGAGCTGCAAACTCTCTAGACAGTTAGGTGTTAATTTCTTTAGATGCCAAGAGTGATTATGGTTCTCGAAGAAGAAGTATGTAAAGGTTCGGACATCACCTCAAGTATCTACCATGAGTAATTGTCATTGATTGATGAACCAATTGTGAAGTAGAATAGGGCGAAGGGAGTTTATTGTCTGTGTTAAATCACAACCCATCCAACCAGACATAGTCCTTGTGCAAAAGGACGAATTGGTCTACCAAACTCTGTCGCCATCGAGCATCACCAGTTATATCTTCACACCTTTTTCATTCAGATTGTTGTGCATGACTGAATGTAACCATGTGATTTTCTTTGATGGATGCATCTAGTTTTAGTTTGGTAGTTTACTTTCACTCACTGATGTCTATTATCCTTCATTCCACTGCTATGTTCCGAGAGTTTGAAGTTCCGAAAGAAATTTTAAAACTCTCATTCACCCCCTCTCTGGTAGACATACTTCATTCCTACAACTGGTATCAGAGCAAAGTACTTCTTGAGTCTGCTCATTTTGGTCTAACAACGTTGGAGTTTAAGTATGTCTTCAGTGAGTTACAATTCCCACCTCAAGATCCCCATCTTTGATGGGACAGAATACCCTTCTAGAAGGAGAAGACAAATATCCCTCTCCGAGCAATTGAGGATGATGTGTGGAATGTGGTGCAGAATGGTTTCACTATGGAAATACCTCAAGTTCCAACTTGACATCAGAATAAACTTATTCAGATGGATGCTCAAGCCAAAGATGAAATTGGTGGTCATCTTTCTCGTGCTTAGTTCCTTTGGTATCACTAATGTGAAGCTGTGAAGGAATTGTGGGACCTCCTCGAGAAGATCAATGAAGGTCTTTCAACTCAGAAACAAGCTCGCATGAACACCCTTCAAGCAAAATTCAATCACTTCATGAGAATTGGCAATGAAAGCTGTCAACAAATGTTCGATCGCCTCAGTGAAATCGTGAATGAACTGCAACATCTCAGCACCAAAGGCATCACTGATCATGAAGTAGTGAAGAAGTTGCTTTGGTCTCTTGATAGTTCCTTCGATACCCTTGTTCTAATGATTCATGAACGAGGTGATTTCAAGACACTTGACTCTGCTGATATCATGGAAAGGCTAAATACTCATGACGAATAGGAGGAACAAAAGGAAGATCTTTACGGTTCCACTCACCAAAAGAATCATGCTCTTAAGGTTGTAGTCAATTCCTCTTTAGAAGACAACACCAAAGAATGTTCCGATGTCCCTGAAAGAATCAACGAAGACACCCCACTGATCACTAAGAGATTCCAGTGCTTCCAAAAGAAATATCAGTTTCAGGGAAAAGGATCAAACTCTTCTGGTCGACAAGTCAAAATCCTCAGCAAAACCCACATGAGAGTACACCTGTTTCAAGTGCAAGAAACCAGGACATTTCATCTCGGGTTGTCCTCTCTGGGAAGCTAAGATATGAGCCTCTGAAGATTTGATTCAGGATACAACAATCATTGTAAAGGGGAGAGCAAGAAGTACGATTCAGATGACAAGAAGAAATCCAAGAAGTTTTTCAACAAAAATGATAGCTCCTCCAAGTCTTCGTTAAGATCTTCACGGAATCCCTCCAAGTCCTCGTCTAATCACAAGAACACATCTCGCAAGGCCAAAGTGTACATCGGCAAGGAGATGGAATCTAACGAGAAAGAATCATCTGACTCCGAAGAAGTTGCTGAATCTGATGACGATTCAGACTAGGGAATGGCCGGCATCGCTTGTGCGTCTACTCCAACCACAAACTTCTTTGAAAATCACTCAAGCGACAATGAGTCACCAACTTTCTGCTTCAAGGCTATGGCCTCGAAGGAAAAGGTATCCTCCAAACATCACAATGTTTACACCAGTGAGCAATTTTCTTGTGGTAATGAAGACCATGCTAAGCTGATCAAAATTGCTAAGAAGTTAGAAAGCTCACTCTAGAAAATTGAGAAAACTCTCAGGAAGTCTGAAGGGTTGCTGGTTGAGGAGATGGAGAAAAACATGAACTCAAAAGGAAACATGAACTCAAGTCGCTGAGTGAGGCTCATGATGATTTAATCAGGGAAAATTCTCTTCTCTCCCTAACAACTCAAGGAGAAAACTGTAGTATCCATACCACCTTGCTTAAATTGCCTTGAAAGAAATAATGCTGAGTCAAATGTTGAATCCCCTATGAATGCTAACCCCTCAGTCGAGGAAAATGGTTTTGTATCTCATGAAAATGCTAGGTTGAAGGATCTTCTGAAGATAGGGATGTTCAAAAGTCTCAAAGGGCATAAAACCTTGTGCGATGTTCGGAAGAAATCCATTCTTCACAAAAATCCCAGGAAAGAGGGATTGGGTTTCGAAAGGAAACTATATAAGAATGGCTCATACTAGGAACCTGATCAATATCCTCGTACTGTGTGGGTACTCGCAAAGAGAAAAACACTCAACCATGCCTTACTATCGGGATATGATTGTCCTATTCCTGAGTATTCATATGATGACTCTCTAGACAATTATAAATTGTTCAAAAATCAACGTGGTGAGGCTGCCGCTTGCTATGTTGGACCTAACTACAAGAATGGCCCCTCAAAGAAACTATTTGGGTCCCAAGGAAAACTATCGAGGAACTATTTGTTACTGTGTTACAAACCATGCAGGAAGAAAATGCTCGATATATCCTCAAGAGGGATCAACAGAGCGAACACATGCATAAATCTTCAAATCATTATGCTCATATGTCTGGAAAGAATTTCAATGCATATTCCTTTGATTATGCTCGAACTTCCAAGAGAAACAACTATTCCGTTTCTCAAATGAAATCATACCATGATCGCTCATATGTTTTGAAGCCACCTGCAAAGATGTGGGTGGTTAAGAAATCGTGATTCTCATGTAGGACTATGTATCCTGGTGTACTGAATGGATCGTGGATAGTGGATGCACTAGTCATATGATTGGAGACAAGTCGTTGTTTGTCGAACCCAACTTGACTGCTTCATCTCAGAATTATATTACTTCTGGCGACAACAACCAAGGAAAGGTAATTGGGTTAGGTAAAATTGATATTTCCAAGGACAAGAACCTTGATGATGTCTTACTTGTTCAGTCTCTTGGTTTCAATATCATTTCAGTTGGCAAGCTTTATAATCTAGGCATGCTAGTTCTATTTTCCATCACCAAATGCATTGTCTTTATGGCCATTGACAATTCATTCGTCTTTGAGGGACATAGAAAAGGTGATTTATATATTGTGGATTTCTCTAAGGGCCCCTCAGTCCAAACTTTCTTGCTTGCAAAAGCAACCGAAGGATGGCTGTGGCACCGGTCATGCAGGTATGAGAAACTTGCAGACGCTTGTGAAGAAGAATCATCTCTGTGGCATTCCTGATGTAAAATTTGACAAGGATCGTGTTCGTGCTGCTCGTGAGGCTGGAAAATTGGCCAACATACATTATTCTTCCAAGACTATCATGACCACAACAAGACCTCTTGAAATCCTTCATATTGACTTATTTGGGCCTCGAAATTATGCCAGCTTTGGTGGAAGTCATTATGGTCTGGTGGATGATTTCTCTCACTACACTTGGGTATTCTTTCTCAAAGACAACACCTATACTCAACATATCTTCAAAAGGTTCGCCAAGAAAGGTCAGAATGAATATGATGTGCGAATTAAGCACATTAGAAGTGACAATGGCACTGAGTTCAAAAATACCAATATCAAAGACTTTCTCGATGAAAATGGTATCTTTCCTGAGTTCTCTGGTGAATGTGCTCCACAAAAGAATGGATTTGTTGGTGCAATTCTTGCCCTCTTGTGTTTTGGAGATTGTTGGCAGAAACAGGCGTGGATTTGTTTTCTAGTGCACACCGAGAGAAATAGTCAATGCAGAATCGAAGAAGAATGCCATATTTGGTGTCAAGTTTGAGGAACTTCACCGAAGAATATTTGAGATACAGAATACATGTGTCATATATCTCGAGGACATAGTGAGAAGTTTGACGTGAAGAAGTTGACCCCTTAAAATCTATTGCATGGTTAAGCAATTGTTTCGGAGGTCATCCAAAGAAAATTGATTGAGAAGATCGAAGGCGAAGCGAAGACATAGAATTCAATTTGTTGCTCTCCTTCTCTTTTTTGAGTCTTAGGACCACCGTACTATTAAGAGGGGTATAGGTTCTCGAAGCTTAGATCCATTGTGATGCTTAGCCCAAACCTAGCAAGTATGAGAAAAATCTCTGTATGCTCTGAATGATTACCTATTAACAAAAAACGTAGTTCTTAGGTGTTCCACAAGATATCTTTTAGACTAAGGAGTTAGCATTTCTTGCTCCACAAGGAATGTTACCATTGTGCTCAATTTCCGACCGTTGACTCGTGTCATTCGGCCATTTGTTGACACACATGTCCATTTTTGTCATTTCCCCTTAGGTAAAACTGCGGCTATAAATAGCCACCTCGATCCAACATAGTCCATTGATTGAGCATCCCATCTCTGAGTGATTTCATTTTAAAATCCACCAAGAGAAAACCAAGAACCAAAACTTAGACAGTGGTTGATCATCACAGTAGCTCCGAGTTCTTGTACCTATTACTCTTGAGAGTTGCCCACTCTCTAGACCGATAGGTCTTGGCTTGAGTGTTGAAGAGTTGTTGTCCTCAACTAGAAGGACATTCAGCAACCAAGAGTAATTGTGGTTTGCGAAGGAATTCTGTCGAAGGTTTGCAGATTGCTGATAAGCATCTACCACTAGTGAAATCAACTGGGGTCTGATCGACTCCTGGTTGAAGGAGAATAGGATGGAGAGAGGTTTGGTCCGGTGTTCCATCAGAAGTCCCTCCAAAGAGATGTAGTCCTTTGGCAGAAAGATGAACTGGTCTACCAAATACACTTGTCGCCATCGAGCACCACTGTTTCCTTCTACTCACCATGTATTCCATTCAGGAATTATCTTTCGTGCTTAGTGATGATAATGTATTTTCATATGATTTGATCTTTTATCCTTCTTGTGTAATCTGCAACATATCTCTCTTATATTTCGTGCAATACTCCAGTGCTATCTTATCTGACTAAATTTACCTCGCCGATAGCATCTAGATTTCATTCATGTTCTTGCAATTGCTTGTGTACTGCTTTACCATCATGATAGTCAAACCAATTATCTACTATGCTCGAGCTATCATTACTTCTTCTCTCGAAGATTTTGTTCCTGCTATGTCTAGGCGAGATGCAAAACATTCAAAGGAATTCTTGAATCTCCCATTCACCCCCTCTGGTTCATGTACTTGCGGTCTCTACAATTGGTATCAGAGCAGGTACTCCCTGTGTTTGCTTACTAAAGGTCTAACAACCTTGAGTTTTTTAGTATGTCGTTCATAGGTAAATCCTCGCCCTCTGATAGGTTTCCTATCTTCAATGGAAATGATTATGTCTATTGGTAAGGCAGACTAATACTCAGGCTCCAAGCCATCAACACTGAGCTATGGTAGATTGTGGAGAATGTGTACACAATTCAACATCTAGAAAATCTCACTCCCGAAGATGAAGCCAACATCCGTCTGGATGCACAAGAAAAGGATATCATATGCGAAAGCATATCCAAAGGGATATTCATTTGTTTCAAAGACATTGAAACCGCCAGGCAACTCTAGGATGCTATCAGAAATGTACACGAAGAAATAATTCTCCGAACAAAATCTCACACAAATATGCTTCATGCCATGTTCGCAAATTTCAGAAGTCTTCGAAAGGAAAGTGTCGTGGAACTCATTGATTGATTGACAAACATTGTTGAAAGGCTACATCAAAGACGAGTTACTGATGTCACGGATAGAGATGTGGTAAACAAGCTGCTAAGTGCTCTTGATGTTTCCTTCAATCCCATCATCACTGAAATCAAGCAAAGACCAAACGTTGAAGATCTACACTACGTCGAGGTCATGACGATATTGACGATTCATGAAGAAAAGATGGAATTGGAGAATGGTCAATCAGAAACTTCTTCAGAATGTGAAGGAGAAATTCTCTCTCAGTATGGTACTTCTCAAGATGAAGAAGATGACGATGAAAATCAACACTCAATCACAAAGGAACTTGAAATACTCCTTGAAAGACTGAATAACCTCCGAAGGCAAAATCTCACTCTATCAAACAAAAACGAAGGAGAATCATCCAACCTTCAAAAAGATTGCCTCCTGTCGGATATCGGGTTCTGGCAAAACCCTTAAGGTTCGAACACTGGGGTGCGCACGAAGATTTCCCACTACCAAAACACGCCCTCAGCCTCGCCGCGATCTCTAATCTAGCTCGATGAACAACACAAGAGACACAAGATTTATAAAGGTCCGGGCCACCGTCGTGGTGTAATACCCTACTCCTGTGTGTGGTGGTGGATTGCCTCTTGGGATGATGATGAACAGTACAAGGGAAGAACAGCCTGGTGAGGAGAGGTGTTCTTGTGCGTGGTGGTGTGTAGATGAACTGAGTTCGGGTCCCCTTTACTGTGGTGGCTAGCCCTATTTATATAGGCCCTGGTCCTCTTCCCAAATATTGAGCGGGAAGGGATCCAACAACGGCCATTTTGAAAGGGGACAGCTAGTACAAGCTATCCTGACTAAAGGTGGTCTTCACCTGTCAAAGGCCCTGGTGGTGACGCCGCCTTGGGCTCCACAATGACCTCTGTCCTTCCGTCCTACTGGTCTTGGTCTTGTTTCACCGATATGGAAACCTTTGCCTAATGCCTCAGTACTCCGTGCCTGTGCTTGCCCCTTAGCACCAAAGGGGAAACGAGGACACTGCGCGGGCTGGCGCCCGCCTGACCTTGGTCGTCATGGCTTGCGTCATGGGCACTGATGTGTACTACACAACCTTCTTCTTGTAGACGTTGTTGGGCCTGCAAGTGCAAAGGTTTGTAGGACAGTAGCAAATTTCCCTCAAGTGGATGACCTAAGGTTTATCAATCCATGGGAGGCGTAGGATGAAGATGGTCTCTCTCAAACAACCCTGCAACCAAATAACAAAGAGTCTCTTGTGTCCCCAACACACCCAATACAATGGCAAATTGTATAGGTGCGCTAGTTCGGCGAAGAGATGGTGATACAAGTGCAATACGGATGGTAGATATAGGTTTTTGTAATCTGAAAATATAAAAACAGCAAGGTAACTAATGATAAAAGTGAGCGTAAAGGGTATTGCAATGGTAGGAAACAAGGCCTAGGGTTCATACTTTTACTAGTGCAAGTTCTCTCGACAATAATAACATAACTGGATCATATAACTATCCCTCAACATGCAACAAAGAGTCCATCCAAAGCCACTAATAGCGGAGAACAAACGAAGAGATTATGGTAGGGTACAAAACCACATCAAAGTTATTCTTTCGGATCAATCTATTCAAGAGTTCGTACTAGAATAACACCTTAAGACACAAATCAACCAAAACCCTAATGTCACCTAGATACTCCATTGCCACCTCAAGTATCCGTGGGCATGATTATGCGATATGCATCACACAATCTCAGATTCATCTATTCAACCAACACAAAAGTACTTCAAAGAGTGCCCCAAAGTTTCTACCGGAGAGTCAACACGAAAACGTGTGCCAACCCTTATGCATAGGTTCATGGGCGGAACCCGCAAGTTGATCACCAAAACATACATCAAGTGGATCACGTGATATCCCATTGTCACCACAGATAAGCATAGCAAGACATACATCAAGTGTTCTCAAATCCTTAAAGACTCAATCCGATAAGATAACTTCAAGAGGAAAACTCAATTCATCACAAGAGAGTAGAGGGGGAGAAACATCATAAGATCCAACTATAATAGCAAAGCTCACGATACATTAAGATCGTGCCATAGAGAGAACACGAGAGAGAGAGATCAAACACATAGCTACTTGTACATACCCTCAGCCCCGAGGGTGAACTACTCCCTCCTCGTCATGGAGAGCGCCGGGATGATGAAGATGGCCACCGGTGAGGGATCCCCCCTCCTGCAGGGTGCTGGAACGGGCTCCCGAGAGGTTTTTGGTGGCTACAGAGGCTTGCGGCGGCGGAACTCTCGATCTATCTTCTTCTTTGATGGTTTTAGGGTGTATGGGAATATATAGACTAAAGAAGTCGGTCGGGGGAGCCTCGAGGGGCCCACGAGGGTGGCGGGCGCGCCCAGGGGGGTGGGCGCGCCCCCAATATCGTGGTTTCCTCGATGCTTCCCTGGCTTGCACTCCAAGTTCCCGGGATTGGTTCTGTTCCAAAAATAATATAAAAGTGTATAATAAAGCCCATAAACGTTCAAAATAGATTATATAATAGCATGAATGCTACATAATTATAGATACGTTGGAGACGTATCAGCATCCCCAAGCTTAATTCCTGCTCGTCCTCGAGTAGGTAAATGATAAAAGAAAGAATTTATGAAGTGTGAATGCTAGCAGGTGCAGAAGTTTGATCAATGATAATTTCAATCACCTTTTCTATCATGATTATATGTCATAACAGTAGTTCATCTCATAAAACTTCTCAAGATCAAGTAACAAGCAATTCACATGTTAAAGCATAGACCGTAAACTTTCTTGAAAACTAGCAAACATCATTCTTAGTCATCAAATAATTACAATTCATCTTATTTTCAGGAAGGGTCTATGTCAGAGCTTTGATTTAGCAAACTCCACATACTCAACTATCATATAGTCTTCCATGATTGCTAACACTCATGCAATACTAATGGTTATGGAGTTTTAATCGGACACTGAGAAAGATAGGGGCTTATAGTGTTGCCTCCCAACATATTCACCTTTGGGTGATGTCAACAATAATAGTTCATGCTAACTTACATCCAATTGGATATATATATCAGGATCTTTCCAACACGAGGTGCTTGCCAAAGGATAAAATGAAAAAGGGAAAGGTGAAGATCACCTTGACTCTTGCATAAAAGTAAAAGATAGGCCCTTCGCAGAGGGAAGCAGGGATTTGCAGAGGTGCCAGAGCTCAATTTTTAAATAGAGATAAATAATTTTGAGAGGTATGATCTCATTGTCAACATAACAACCAAGAGTTTCCAATATCTTCCATACTACATACATTATAGGCGGTTCCCAAACAGAATGGTAAAAGTTTTTACTCCCCCTCCACCAACAATCATCAATCCATGGCTTGCCCGAAACGCCAGGTGCCTCCAGCTAACATCAAACCTGGGGGAGTTTTGTTTGCAATTATATTTGATTTGATTTTGATCTTTTGATCATGGGTCTGGGCATCCCGATTACCAGCCATTTTTCTCGTGAATGATGAGCGGAGTCCACTCATCTTGAGAATAACCCACATAGCATGGAAGATACCGACAGCCCCTAGTCGCTACATGAGTGATTCGGGCATACAAAACAGATTATAATTTGAAGGTTTAGAGTTTGGCACATGCAAATTTACTTGGAACGGCAGGTAAGTACCACATATAGGTAGGTATGGTGGACACTCATGGCAAAAACTGGGTTTAAGGATATTTGGAAGCACAAGTAGTATCTCTACTTGGTGCAAGGAATTTGGCTAGCATGAGGGGCAAAGGCAAGCTCAACATGTTTGGATGATCCATGACAATATACTTTAAGTGAGATGTGAGAAAACATAACCCATTACGTTGTCTTCCTTGTCCAACATCAACTCTTTAGTATGTCATACTTAATGAGTGCTCACAATTATAAAAGATGTCTAGGATATATATTTATATGTGGAATCTCTCTTCCTTCAATATTCTTTCATGAATTGTTCAAATGACCAATACAATGCTTGCTAACCTTCAATAAATTTACAACCTCTACTTCTTAGATGTGAAGTCATTATTCCCCATGGGATAAGAAAATGAGACATATATAATTTCAGATTTATGACAATCAACTCATTCAACCATTTACTCATAGGATATAAGTGAAGCACACGAGTAAATGACAAACTACTCCAAAAAGATATAAGCAAAGATCAAATGAGTAGCTAAATAATTATGTAACTATGCAAAGACTCTCTCTCATTAAACAATTTCAGATCTTGGTATTGTATTCAAACTGCAAGCAAAACAAAATAAAATGACATTGCAAGGATAGCACAACTCATGTGAAGAAGCAAAAACTTAGGCTCAACCGATACTAATCGACAGTTGTTGAAGAAGAAAGGTGGGATGCCTACCGGGGCATCCCCACGCTTAGATGCTTGAGACTTCTTGAAATATTATCTTGGGGTGCCTTGGGCATCCCCAAGCTTGAACTTTTGTGTCTTCTTAATTCCTCTCATATCATGGTTTCTCTTTTTATCAAAGGCTTCATCCACACCAAACTCAATAAGAACTCGTGAGATAGGTTAGTATAAAACAATGCAAAACCTTATCATTTTCTACTGTAACAAATGACTAAAATTATTATTCAACATTGTATACTAAATGCCTCTGCATATTTAATACTCCTATCCTCAAATAGAATCATTAAACAAGCAAACATATGTAAACAGTGCAAACATAACAGCAATCTCCAAAACAGTACAGTCTGTAAAGAATGCAAGAGTATCAATACTTCCCTAACTCCAAAAATTATGAGAAAACTACTACGCTGTAGAAGATTTATCAGAGCTCAACATGCAAAGAGTTTCAACATGATATCATTTTCTGACTTTTGTAGGGAATTTTTGCAACAGCGGTAAACTTTCTGTTTTCAAACAGCAACATGTATCTAGCCAAATAAGCATGGTAAAGGCTATCCTTGACATTTTTATTGAAAATATAGATGCAAAACATTATTCTAACTAACAGAAAGCAAATACTAACACAAGAAAATGATGCTCCAAGCAAAACACATATCATGTGGTGAATAAAAATATAGCTCCAGGTAAAGTTACCGATGAACGAAGACGAAATAGGGGATGCCATCCGGGGCATCCCCAAGCTTAGGCTCTTGGTTGTCCTTGAATATTACCTTGGTGTGCCTTGGGAATCCGCAAGCTTAGGCTCTTGCCACTCCTTATTCCATAGTCCATCGAATCTTTACCCAAAACTTGAAAACTCCACAACACAAAACTCAACAGAAAACTCGTAAGCTCCGTTAGTATAAGAAAACAAAACCACCACATAAGGTACTGTAATGAAATCATTCTTTATTTATTTTGGTGATAAACCTACTGTATTCCAAGTTCTCTATGGTTCATACCACTTAATACTAGCCATAGATGCATCAAAATAAGCAAACAACACACGAAAGGCAGAATCTGTCAAAAACAGAACAATCTGTAGTAATCTATATCAAACGTATACTTCTGGAACTCCCAAAATCCCACCAAATTAGGAAGTCCTAAGAAATTTGTGTACCAATCCAGATCAAAAAGAATAAGATCAGAATCACGTTCCTGTCAATTAACAAAACTAATTTCCTGGGTGCAAAGGTTTCTGATTTTCAGCACGATCAACACACCTATCACCAAAAGCCATCCTAAAGGTCTTACTTGGCACCTTATTGAAACAAAACCTATAAAACATGATTACTACAGTAGCATAATCATGTTAACACACAAAAACAGTAAGGGTAAATATTGTGTTGTCTCCCAACAAGCGCTTTTCTTTAATGCCTTTCTAGCTAGGCATGATGATGACAATGATGCTCACATAAAACATAAGAATTGAAACATAACGGGAGCATCATGAAGCATATGACTAGCACATTTAAGTCTAACCCACTTCCTATGCATAGGGATTTTGTGACCAAACAACTTATGGGAACAACAATCAACTAGCATAGAAAGGCAAAACAAGCATAAGTTCAAAACTTGAAGCACATAGAGAGGAAACTTGACATTATTGCAATTCCTACAAGCATATGTTCCTCTCTCATAATAATTTTCAGTAGCATCATGAATGAATTCAACAATATAACCCAGCACCTAAAGCACTTTTTCATGATCTACAAGCATAGAAAATTTACTACTCTCCACATAAACAAAATTCTTCTTATTCGGAATAGTGGGAGTATCATAAAAGACTTGAATACTATAAATTGTTTCCACATTCAAAGAGTAATATTTAGAAAAAGGGTAATTATAATCATGACAAGTTTTATAAATATAATCATCACTACTTTTTATAGCATAAGTTTCATCACAATAATCATCATAAGTAGCAACTTCGTTCTCATCATAATCGATTGAAACCTCTCCCGAGATAGTGGAATCACTAAATAAAGTTGACACTCTTCCAAACCCACTTTTATCAATGTAATCATCATAGGTAAAAGGCATGCTATAATCATAACAACTTTGCATATCAAAACTTGGGATGCTAAAAATATCATCTTCATTAAACATAGCATCCCCAAGCTTTGGACAAACATTAATTTCAGCAAATATATTCTCGAATAGGTCATCCTCATCAAACATAGCTTCCCCAAGCTTGGGCCTTTTCATATCATAAGCATAATCACTCTCATCATTGATAGTATGGATAGCACCAATAGTATAGCAATTATCATCATCACAATGAGTAGTAGGAATAACATCATTCGGGAGAGATACCTTTTTACCTTTGTTGCTCCTTCTTTTCTTTTTCTTCTTCACATTATGTGTGGGTTCAACCTTCCTCTTTGAGCTCCTTATTGACGAGATTGGTTGAATATAAAGCTCCTCCTCGTTACCTGATTCATCATAAGAAATAATGGGAGGATATTGGGAAGTCTCTTCCCTTTCATTAGTGTTCTCTTCTTATTCTATTTGCTTTCTTTTCTTTAGGTGATTAGCAATTAAGGATTTTCAATGCAATTCACCGCACCAAACAAATAAATCTCCTCTAAATCAAAGTCATACATCGATACGGCACAAAACAACCGACGCAATGTTGGACAAGGTCCTGCTCTACCGCCGAAATAACATCTTCGGCCCATGAAATCATGGCTGTAATCGCCCCGTGGACCGAGCCTTTCTTGGCCTACCTAAATAGGCAGGAGCTCCCCGAAGACCAAAATGAAGCACGTTGCATCGTCCGGCATTCAAAAGCTTACAAAGTCCATGAAGGGGAACTCTACAAGAAAAGTGCTACCGGAGTGCTCCAAAGATGCATCTCCGAAGAGGAAGGGCGGCATCTCTTGGATGAAGTCCATGCCGGACTGGGCGGGCACCACACTGCGGCTCGAGCACTAGTCAGCAAGGCCTTCCATACAGGCTTCTATTGGCCGACGGCCCGAGCAGACGCACAGGACCTTGTCCAACATTGCGTCGGTTGCCAGCTCTTTGCCAATCAAAGTCATATACCCCTACTGCTCTCCAAACAATCCCCATAACTTGGCCCTTCACAGTCTGGGGGCTGGATATGGTCGGACCTCTTAAAGGGGGAAGCCATAAGAAACAAAATAATTATTAGTCATGGTGGACAAGTTCACCAAATGGATAGAAGCCAAACCAGTCAAAATGGTTGAATCCGGACTAGTAATAGACTTCATATCCGGGGTCATACACTGATACGGTGTCCCCCACAGCGTCATCACTGATAATGGCTCAAATTTCGCAGCCGATGAAATGAAAACTTGGTGCGGAAAAATGGGCATTAAGCTTGATTACGCTTCCATCTAACATCGCCAAACAAACAGCCAGGTAGAGTGGGCAAATGGTCTCATCATGAGCGGCATCAAACCTAGACTAGTGCGATCCTTGACAGAGTCGGATACGCACTGGGTCGAAGAGCTCGACTCCGTACTCTGGGGGTTGTGGACCACGCCGAATCGCACCACCAGATATACACCATTTTTTATGGTATACAGCGTGGAAGCGGTACTACCCTGCGACATAATACATGATTCACCACGCGTACGCATGTACGAAGAGAAGGAAGCCGAGTTAGATCGGCAGGATAACTTGGATGCCCTAGAGGAGGAGCGCGACGTCGCAAAAGCCCGCTTCGCATTCTATCAGCACTAGGCTCGACGATATCAAAGCATAGAAGTGCGGGCCAAAACTTACAATATTGGCGAGCTCGTTCTATGCCTACCGGAGAAGAAGAAGGACAAGCTCAAGCCCAAGTGGGAAGGTCCCTTCGTCATTGACAATGTTCTCACCGGAGGAGCGTACCGCTTACGTAAAGCATCCGATAATAGGCTCGAGCCGAACCCATGGAACACGGCCAGACTCCGGAGATTCTACGCCTAATGCCGAACTCAGTGTTCGTCTCCTTACCCCTCCTTTTTAATTATGCTCCACCCCTTTTCCTTTCTCGACCTTTTTCCTCTTCACACAAAGTACTTAATACAGTGCGAACACCCGGATCACTCCGGCCGCACTATGTGTGTAAGCAATACCTGGGGGCTTCCTATACGGAAGCTAAAAATAATTACTCAAATGGCTTTTGCCCATCACATATGCGTTTCTTTTTTCATATGTGCCTTTTCTTCACCATTATATGCATCGATATGACTTAAGATGTGGCCAAGCTGGGTTGCCTGGCTCCTGTGTTTATGCCCTATGTTCTCGTTAATTCGGCTAGGGCATAAGGGGAGCACCTCTGCGATTGTTACTGCCGGTTCAGCCGGATGTGTGCCTCAGACTGGGTGAAGCCGAAAGCTAGTTTCCTTAAGAGAATATTCGGTCGGTGAAGAAAAGGTGTATCCATTTATTACAACGTAAATCCCCAGAAGTCTTGTATCCTGCGTGATCGTTCACAGTCCGGACATGTGCATTGTCGCATGCGTACCCAGGGAAAGGAACCCCTAACGGAACTATTCTCCCTGGAAGATGTTTCTTACTATCCATGTAATATAACATAACTAGTTGGGTACTTGTCTGTTCAAGCACTTATGACCCCTACGCCTGGTTTCGATGCATACCCCGGTTTTGTATAACTGAGTGGGTATTCGGACACACCCCGGACTATAGGATCCGGGGGCTGAAGCGAAAAGGTCCGCCATGACAAATGATTTTAATCCGGCTAGGGACTAATTATGTCCATTGAATTACACAGTCACTTGGACTGACTATATTCCTCCTCTATACCATCCAACAGGCTATCTAGCTTACAATCCTGTTGAGAATACTTGGCGGCTAACGCTACCTGGTCATATACCAGACTCACGAGAATCTCTTGCCCATCGGGCCCCACCGGTCCTACTTCGGCATATGGTTCGGGTCCATCTTGGTGTAGCGCGTCTTCACCATAGCCCAGGCTTCTCTTGCACCTTGTCGGCACGCTGACACCTTCCACAATCGGAAGAGCCACCGTGCTCCTTGAAGCATATCCACAAGCTCCCCCATGCCATTCGGCAATACACTTGATGGCCACAAGGCCTGAGCAACACCCTGCATCACTTGCCGAGCTCGCTCGTGCAGTTGCCAGAGGTCTTGCAGTAAATCACTTGTAGATGAGGGCATCTCCTCTTCAGGGCGATCCGTTAACATTCCTGCAAGCAAAATTCTTTCAATATACTTCCTCGCCAAAATATCATATAGTTCGTCCAGGAACTCACCATAAATGCCGCGTCGAAGCCTTTTGTTCTCCTTCACGGAGTCCGCCAGCTGGGCGCGGACGTCTTTTAATTCTACGTCTAGCCGGACATTGGCATCTTGAAGATTGTTCTTCTCCTGCCTAACTTGCGTAAGAATGTGCTCGCCAGCCTTTAGCTGCCTTTTGAGATGCGAGTCGTCATCTCTTACGCCCTCCGGATTCACCCCGGGATTGTCTGCGAAATCCCCTGTTAGACTTATTATGCCAACCATTTACTAACTGGTGCATCTTCATACAATTAAGACAAATGTTACCAGATGAGGCCTTCTGTGATTCCTCTAACTTGGCAACCGTGTCCCTCAGCTGGGCCTTGCATTCCTCCAGCTCCCAAGCCAATTGTTCATTCTTATCTACAAGGACCTGTGCATAAATTGATCCTTAAAACAGTTGTCCCAACCATTTTAAGTCTCAGGGGCTACTGCTATACATGCTCATCAAATTTTCTTACCCGTATATCTTTTGGATACTGGTCCGTTGCTCGGGCAAGCCCGCCTTGAGCAGCTCGGAGGTATGCGTCTCCCAAATTGAAGGCATTAAATGCCTCTTCGGAAAAGATGTTGTTCCGAAGCACGGCCCATCGGCGCCGGTGATTCATGGCGCTCTCTACTTTGGAGTTTGTGGCCAAGAGCATGTCCGCCTCCTCTGTCGGAGAACTATGCGGCATCGGCCAGGCTTCCGCTTCCGCTCTCGAAGCCGGTTCTGGAATTCGGCTGGTGGAGGCGCGATTGGTGGGGTCCCCGGATATAGTCCGGCTGCTCCTCTTCCTGCCAGGACACAAAGGGCGTTGTTATACTCCAAATACCATAATTGCAGGACACGTTTTTTCCTTACCTCTGCAGCGGCGTGTCGACCCTTACCGCCTTCCTCTTGATCCTGCCCGATCCGGACGCCCGTGGTCGACCCCGCGCTCCGACCGCCGTCTCTGCAAAAACACGACACTTCAAGGGTAAGGCATGACATCTGATGGGAGTCCTCTTTGGAGGATAGGGTTTTTTGGTTTGGCTTACACGCGACATAGGTAGCGGTCCTGGATAGTCGGCAATAATGGCCACTGAGGTGCCATCACAACTCGCTTGATAAAATGTCCCGTTGACAAGCTCCACGGTAATATCCGGATCTTCTTCGAGTCCTGGATCTAGGGCCCTTCCGAGGTCCTCTGGCTGTGGGGAAGGGTCGGAAATTCCTTCTACGGCCCTCCTCAGTTCCTGCTCAGAAATATCAAGGCAGGTAATCTTAGCGAAGAACGCTACAATAAGTGAAGCGGGGAAAAGAATGATGACTTACCCAGTTTGGGGGGGTGTACATGGAGAATCCATCCCGCGGTTTAATGTGGAGGAATTCTTCCTCTTCTCCTTTGTATAAATCAGACAATATCCTTGCCAGGGCAGTGGCGGAGTCTGGACCCTTACGGCCACAGCGGGTGGCATCATCTTCCCCGTTGAAGTGCCACATGGGCTTCCCCCGATATTGAAGCGGTTGCACCCCCCGTATTATGCATATTGCCATAACCTCGACTATCATCAGTCCGGACTTGGCCAGTAAATTTTTCCTGCTCATCAAGAAGTTTATTTCCCTGGTATCCTCCTCTTTGGGGCCCCGGGGGCGCCAGCCTAGACGTGCCCACAGTGGGACGTCACTGAACTTGGGGAGACCCGTCCGGACTGGATCCGGAAGGGGGACGTCATCAATGTAAAACCACTCTGAAGGACAGTTCTCTAGTGCCTTCTTGGGAGTGCCGGATAGGTATCCGGTCTCGACAATGCGCCATACTTCAGCCCCGCCCACTTGACGTAGGGATTCCCCTTGGTTGCGAGGGACAAGGCATAACAACTTTTTCCATAGCCCGAAGTGAGGCTCGTAGCCTAGAAATAGCTCGCAAAGGGCAACATAACCGGCTATGTGTGGTACAGAGGCAGGGGTAAAGTTGTGCAACTGGAGGCCGTAGAACTCCAGGAGCCCGCGAAGGAACGGGTGGATAGGAAACCTGATGCCCCTTAGCATATGCGGGATGAGGCATATTCGCTCCTCTGGTGATGGATTAGGAGATCCCTCCGCTTGTTCCCCTCTGTTATAAGTAGCTATTCTGGCTCGGATGGGGAACATGAACGCCGGTGGGAGAAACCCCTGGGTTTGTAACTCTATCAAACGGCTATGAGGAACTGAACACTCTTCCCAGTCTCCTGGCTTGGAGCGAGAAGAGCGAGCAGAAGAGCTGCGACGACCGGCCATGTTGAAATGGTTTTCCAGAGCACTCTGTTGGATGCTTGCTCGAGGGGGGAGAGTGGGGTTTGGATCTGAGAATCCCCGTCTCTTCAAATAGACGGTCAGCCCGAAGGATTGGGGGTGGCAAATGCAAACTTGCCTCGGCCCCTCGCATTCGCTCGACACATGGAGATGGTCATTATTGAGGCACTGAAGCCGAGGAGTACAACATTTATGGGATGCCGGACACTATTTGTCGTAACAGGTACTTTGCCCTATTCTACTCCACAACTGGTTCATCAATCAATGACGATTACTCATGGTAGATACTTGAGGTGATGTCCGAACCTTTACATACTTCTTCTTTGAGAACCATAATCACTCTTGGTATCTAAAGAAATTAACACCAAACTGTCTAGAGAGTTTGCAGCTCTTAAGAGTAATAGGTGGAGCATCCTAGACTTAGATTCGAGTGATGCTAAACCACTATCTAATTCTTTCTCTATAGGGTTTTTCTCTCGGTGGATTTTAAACTGAAATCACTCGGTGGACGCCGGACACTATTTGTCGTAACAGGTACTTTGGAGTATTCGGAGATGGAACCCGCCTTCCAATGCCGAAGACAAGACTACGTGTCGGACTCATCGTCATTGAAGCCTGGTTCAGGGGCTACTAAGGGAGTCCTGGATTAGGGGGTATCCGGACAGCCGGATTGTATACACCATCCGGACTATTGATGCGTGAAGATATAAGACTCAAGACTCTGTTCCGTGTCCGGATGGGACTCTCCTTTGCGTGGAAGACAAGCTTGGCGATCCGGATATTGTGTTTCCTTCCTTGTAACCGACTCCATGTAAACCATAGCCCTCTCCAGTGTCTATATAAACCAGAGAGGTTGGCCCTTAGAAGGCCAATCACAATTACAATCATAATCATCATAGGCTAGCTCCTAGGGTTTAGCCTCTATGATCTCATGGTAGATCTACTCTTGTACTACTCATATCATCAATATTAATCAAGCAGGAAGTAGGGTTTTACCTCCATCGAGAGGGCTCGAACCTGGGTAAAAATTGTGTCCCATGCTTCCTGTTACCATCAGCCTAAGACGCACAGATCGGGACACCCTACCCGAGATCCGCCGGTTTTGACACCGACACCCCTTGCCTTGATCTCTCTGCCTCCTTGCGAGCCTGCCTGGTGAGGCCGCCCCTGAGGAGGCCTTGTGTCGTCCGCCCGCGAGGCTTGGCCCCTCGCGAGGGTCTTGATTGTTGGTTGATGAAGACGGGCCGTACCGGGCCACTGGTGGAGCCACGCCGCGGGCTGTAGGCAGGCAAGTCTGGGGACCCCCATTCCCAGAATGCCGACACCTCCGAAGGAAATGAAGTGCTTCAACTACAAGCAATTCAGTCACTTCATAGCTCATTACCCTAGTAGGGATATGAGCCAAAAACCAAGCAACTAATGGCTTTCCCTTCACTATTTAGGATTCACTCAAATGAACCGCCACACTAAGCTTTAGAAGAATGAATTCTTTTCCTCATCTTCCAGGAGACCAGTCACTAACACATGAAGAGGAATCATTGAATAAAACATGAAGAGAATGTCACAACTAGCCAGTACATGTGCCGGGATGACAATGGACTCCGAACATGGATCATCAAAGTTTGAATTAGATATAGAAAGATTCTATACATGTTTGGATGGGGGAAATGCTTACAACACTATTGAACCCTACAAATATTATTCTGGGACAGATACTGATGATGATGAATCAAGTGATGACGCACCTTCACATCTCTGCCTCATGGCAAAATCCTCGATGGAACATGTATCATCTAAACATTGGAAATCTGGAAATGAATTTTCCTAAGATAGCATAGCTTATACCAAATTTATCAAAATTGCCAAATCTCCACAAGATGAACCTGAAAAACTTGAAAAATAAACTAACGAAATCCAAAGGATTACTGGTCGAAGAGATGGAGAAAAAACAAGAGTTGACCGAAGAGCATGAGGCTCTCTCCTCAACTGTTCATGATCTTTCCAACCGAGATAATTCTCTTGTAGTTGACTTAGAGGAATTGTCAGATAAACTCCTTAACAGGAATCAAGAATTCGAATCACTAAAAGAGTTTTATAACATGCTTGCTAAAGAAAAGGCTTCTCTCTTCGCCGAGTAATTTGAAAAGCTTCCTGATGATTTTGTGCCTCCCAGTCTAAAATGCCTAGAACGCAGCAATGCTGATTCCATTGTTGAATCTTCCACTACTGTCATCAATAATAATTCAACTAGTATGAATGTTATCACTAACACCTCTTCCAAGGAAATTGTTGCTATCTATGATGAAAATTTCAGGCTAAGGACCCTTCTTGAGACGAGAATGTTCAAAATTCACAAAGGGCATCAAACCCTGTGTGATGTTCTCAAGAAGTCGATATTACACAAAAATCCAAGAAAGGATGGTCTGGGTTTTGAGAGAAAACTCAATGTCGATGGAACATACTAGACTCCCGAATAGTATCCTCAGACAAGTTGGGTTCATGCCTCGAACAAAACTCTTGAACCAGCTCGACTTTCAGGATATGACTGTCCCGTCCCTGTTGTTTCTGACGAGTCAGATGATTTGAACTACAAACTATTTAAAGAACGGGATGGTAAGGTTTTTGCTTGATATGTTGGGCCTAACTACAGGTCTGGATCACCTAAGAAGCAAATATGTGTAAAGAAATGCTCTATTGACACTTTATTTGCAGTTACTAGCCGAACCTTGTGGGATAAACATTTGAAGAATAAATATTTCACACCCTCGAATGGAACTGACTTAATCTTCACTAGAAGGAATACCCTTATATTTCTTCTAACTGTTATACCCATGTCTCAGGGAACAACATCAATGCTTACTGATGTCTACTACACAACCTTCTTCTTGTAGACGTTGTTGGGCCTGCAAGTGCACAGGTTTGTAGGACAGTAGCAAATTTCCCTCAAGTGGAAGACCTAAAGTTTATCGATCCGTAGGAGGCGTAGGATGAAGATGGTCTCTCTCAAACAACCCTGCAACCAAAAACAAAGAGTCTCTTGTGTCCCCAACACACCCAATACAATGGTAAATTGTATAGGTGCACTAGTTCGGCGAAGAGATGGTGATACAAGTGCAAAATAGATAGTAGATATAGGTTTTTGTAAACTGAAAATATAAAAACAGCAAGGTAACAAGTGGTAAAAGTGAGCGTAAACGGTATTGCAATGGTAGGAAACAAGGCCTAGGGTTCATACTTTCACTAGTGCAAGTTCTCTCAACAATAATAACATAGATAGATCATATAACAAGCCCTCAACATGCAACAAAGAGTCACTCCAAAGCCACTAATAGCGGGGAACAAACGTAGAGATTATGGTAGGGTACGAAACCACCTCAAAGTTATTCTTTCGGATCGATCTATAAAAGAGTTTGTACTAGAATAACACCATAAGATACAAATCAACCAAAACCCTAATGTCACCTAGATACTCCATTGTCACCTCAAGTATCCGTGGGCATGATTATACGATATGCATCACACAATCTCAGATTCATCCAACCAACACAAAGTACTTCAAAGAGTGCCCCAAAGTTTCTATTGGAGAGTCAAGAACGTGTGCCAACCCCTATGCATAGGTTCCCAATGTCACGAAACCCGCAAGTTGATCACCAAAACATACATTAAGTGGAACATGATATCCCATTGTCACCATAGATAATCACGGCAAGACATACATCAAGTGTTCCCATAAAAGACTCAATCCCATAAGATAACTTCAAAGGGGAAACTCAATTCATCACAAGAGAGTAGAGGGGGAGAAACATCATAAGATCCAACTACAATAGCAAAGCTCGGGATACATCAAGATCGTGCCACAGAGGGAACACGGGAGAGAACACGAGAGAGAGAGAGAGATCAAAAACATAGCCACCGGTACATACCCTCAGCCCCGAGGGTGAACTACTCCCTCCTCGTCATGGATAGCGCCGGGATGATGAAGATGGCCACCGGTGATGGGATCCCCCTTCGTCAGGGCGCCGGAAAGGGCTCCCGATAGGTTTTTGGTGGCTACAGAGGCTTGCGGCGGCAGAACTCCCGATCTATATTCTGTTCTGGAAGTTTTAGGGTATGTAGGTATATATGGGTGAAAGGAGTACGTCGGTGGAGCTACGGGGGCCCCACGAGGCAGGGGGGCGCGCCCTAGGGGCCTCCCGTATCTTCTGACGTGGGGTCCAAGTCCATCAGGTGGGTTTCCTTCCAAAAATAACTTCTCCAGTTGATTTCATTCCGTTTTGACTCCGTCTGATATTCCTTTTCCTCGAAACACTAAAATAGGCATAAAACAACAAATCTGGGCTGGGCCTCCAGTTAATAGGTTAGTCCCAAAAATAATATAAAAGTGGATAATAAAGCCCAATATTGCCTAAAACAGTATATAAAGTAGCATGGAGCAATCAAAAATTATAGATACGTTGGAGACGTATCAAGCATCCCCAAGCTTAATTCTTGCTCGTCCTCGAGTAGGTAAATGATAAAAAAGAATTTTTGATGCGGAGTGATACTTTGGCATAATTTCAATGTAAATCTTCTTAATTGTGGCATGAATATTCAGATCCGAAAGATTCAAGACAAAAGTTCATATTGACATAAAAATAATAATACTTCAAGCATACTAACCAAAGCAATCATGTCTTCTCAAAATAGCATCAAAAGAAAGTTCATCCCTACGAAATCATATAGTTAGGCTATGCTTTATTTTCATCACACAAAGATGTTCCCAACTTCTATACCCCCGATGACAAGCCAAGCAATTGTTTCATACTTAAATAATCTCAAACTTTTTCAACCTTCACGAAATATATGAGCGTGAGCCATGGATATAGCACTATGGGTGGAATAGAATATGATGATGGGGATTGTGTGGAGAAGACAAAAAGGAGAAAGTCTCACATTGACGAGGATAATCAACGGGCTATGGAGATGCCCATCAATTGATGTCAACATGAGGAGTAGGGATTGCCATGCAACGGATGCACTAGAGCTATGAATGCTCAACAAAAGAAAACTAGTGGGTGTGCATCCAACTCGCTTGCTAATGAAGACCTAGGGCATTTGAGGAAGCCCATCGTAGGAATATACAAGCCAAGTTCTATAATGAAAAATTCCCACTAGTATAAAAAGACAACTTATGAGACTCACTACATGAAGAACAAGGTGCTACTTTGAAGCACAACTGTGGAAAAGAGATAGTAGCATTGCCCTTTTTTTATTTTCTTTTTGGGCCTTTCTTTTTTTGGCCTTTCTCTTTTTTTTTCTTTTTTTTGTTTGGGCAATACTCTAATAATGATGATCATCACACTTCTATTGATTACAACATAAGGATTACAACTCGAAACTTAGAACAAGATATGACTCTATATGAATGCCTCCGGCGGTGTACCGGGATGGTGCAATGAATCAAGAGTGACATGTATGAAAAATAACACATGGTGGCTTTGCCACAAATACGATGTCAACTACATGATCATGCAATGGCAATATGACAATAGTAATGTATGTCATGAATATGATGATGGAAGTTGCATGGCAATATATCTCGGAATGGCTATGGAAATGCCATGATAGGTAGGTATGGTGGCTGTTTTGAGGAAGATATAAGGAGGTCTATGTGTGATAGAGCGTATCGTATCACGGGGTTTGGATGCGCCGGCGAAGTTTGCACCAACTCTCAAGGTGAGAAAGGGCAATGCACGGTACCGAAGAGGCTAGCAAAGGTGGAAAGGTAAAAGTGTGTATAATCCATGGACTCAACATTAGTCAAAAGAACTCATATACTTATTGCAAAAATTTAGAAGTCATCAAAAACCAAGTACTACGCGCATGCTCCTAGGGGGATAGATTGGTAGGAAAAGACCATCGCTCGTCCCCGACCGCCACTCATAAGGATGCACAAGCCAGGTACACTTCATGTTTCAAATTTGTTACACAACTTTAACCATACGTGCATGTTACGGGACTTGCTAACTTCAATACAAGTATCTCTCAAATTCACAACTACTCAACTAGCATGACTCTAATATCGCCATCTTCATATCTCAAAACAATCATCAAGCATCAAACTTCTCTTAGTACTCAACACACTCATAAGAATTCTTACAAATCTTGTATGCTCAGCGTATTAGGATTATTTAAATAAATTACAATGCTATTTAAGACTCTCAAAATAATATAAGTGAAGCATGAGAGTTCATCTGTTTCTTCAAAATAAAACTACCACCATGCTCTAAAAGGTATAAGTGATGCACTAGAGCAAATGACAAACTACTCCGAATGATATAAGTGAAGGTCAATGAGTAGCTAAATATGCAACTATGCGAAGACTCTCTCTCATTTAATAATTTCAGCTCTTGATACTTTATTCAAACAGCAAGCAAAGCTAAAGAAAACTACATTGCAAGGAGAGCACAACACATGTGAAGTAGCAAAAACTTAGGCTCAACCGGTACTAACCGATAGTTGTTGAAGAAGAAAGGTGGGATACCTACTGGGGCATCCCCAAGCTTAGATGCTTGAGACTTCTTGAAATAATATCTTGGGGTGCCTTGGGCATCCCCAAGCTTGAACTTTTGTGTCTCCTTAATTCCTCTCATATCATGGTTTCTCTTTTTATCAAAAGCTTCATTCACAACAAACTCAACAAGAACTCGTGGCAAAGGCTATCCTTGACTTTTTTATTGAAACTAAAGATGCAAAACATTATTATAACTAACAGCAAGCAAATACAAAAAAAAAAAAATGACGCTCCAAGCAAAACACATATCATGTGGTGAATAAAAATATAGCTCCAAGTAAGGTTACCGACGAACGAAGACGAAAGAGGGGATGCCTTCCGGGGTATCCCCAAGCTTAGGCTCTTGGTTGTCCTTGAATATTACCTTGGGGTGCCTTGGGCATCCCCAAGCTTTGGCTCTTGCCACTTATTATTCCATAGTCCATCGAATCTTTACCCAAAACTTGAAAACTCCACAACACAAAACTCAACAGAAAACTCGTAAGCTCCGTTAGTATAAGAAAATAAAACAACCACTTAGGTACTGTAATGAACTCATTCTAAATTCATATTGGTGTTAAACCTACTGTATTACAACTTATCTCTGGATTATAAACTATTTTACTAGCCATAGAGTCATCAAAATAAGCAAACAACACAATGAAAACAGAATCTGTCAAAAACAGAACAGTCTGTAGTAATCTCTATGAAACGTATACTTCTGGAACTCCAAATATTCTACCAAATTAGGAAGACCTGAGCAATTTGTGTACCAATCCAGAGAAAAAATAATCAGATCAGAATCTCGTTTCTGTGAACTAAAAAAATAATTTACTAGGTGCAAAAGTTTCTGATTTTCAGCAGGATCAACACAACTATCACCGTAAGCTATCCTAAAGGTCTTACTTGGCACTTAATTGAAACAAAATCTATAAAACATGATTACTACAGTAGCATAATCATGTGGACACACAGAAACAGTAAGGATAAATATTGGGTTGTCTCCCAACAAACGCTTTTCTTTAATGCCTTTCTAGCTAGGCATGATGATGACAATGATGCTCACATAAAGGATAAGAATTGAAACATAACGGGAGCATCATGAAGCATATGACTAGCACATTTAAGTCTAACTCTCTTCCTATGCATAGGGATTTTGTGAGCAAACAATTTATGGGAACAATAATCGACAAGCATAGGAAGGTAAAATAAGCATAGCTTCAAAATTTGAAGCACATAGAGAGGAAACTTGACATTATTGCAATTCCTACAAGCATATGTTCCTCCCTCATAATCGTTTTCAGTAGCATCATGAAGTAATTCAACAATATAACTAGCACCTAAAGCATTCTTTTGATGACCTACAAGCATAGAAAATTTACTACTCTCCACATAAGCAAAATTCTTCTCATCAATAGTTGTGGGAGCAAACTCAACAAAATAACCATCATATGATTGAAAATTAAGATCAAGATGACAAGTTTCATGGTTATCATTATTCTTTAAAGCATACGTGTCATTACAATAATCATCATAGATAGGAGGCATGCTTTCATCATAGTAAATTTGCTCATCAAAGTTTGGGGGAAAAATATCATCTTCATCAAACATAGCTTCGCCAAGATTGTGGCTTTGCATATCATTAGCATTATGGATATTCAAGAAATTCGTACTAACAACATTGCAATCATGCTCATCATTCAAATATTTAGTGCCAAACAATTTAGAGATTTCTTCTTCTAGCACTTGAGCACAATTATCCTTTCCATCATACTCACGAAAGATATAAAAAAGACGAAGTGTATGAGACAAACTTAACTCCATTTTTTAGTTTTCTTTTATAAACTAAACTAGTGCTAAAACAAGAAACAAAAAGATCCGATTGCAAGATCTAAAGATATACCTTCAAGCACTCACCTCCCCGGCAACGGCGCCAGAAAAGTGCTTAGTTGATGGGGTGTGAGTGAGTGCCCTTTACCTAGCCTCCTCGGCAACGGCGCCAAAAAAGAGCTTGATGTCTACTACATAACCTTCTTATTGTAGACGTTGTTGGGCCTGCAAGTGCACAGGTTTGTAGGGTAGTAGAAAATTTCCCTCAAGTGGATGACCTAAAGTTTATCAATCCGTAGGAGGCGTATGATGAAGATGGTCTCTCTTAAACAACCCTGCAACCAAATAACAAAGAGTCTCTTGTGTCCCCAACACACCCAATACAATGGTAAATTGTATAGGTGCACTAGTTCGGTGAAGAGATGGTGATACAAGTGCAAAATAGATAGTAGATATAGGTTTTTGTAAACTGAAAATATAAAAACAGCAAGGTAACAAGTGGTAAAAGTGAGCATAAACGGTATTGCAATGGTAGGAAACAAGGCCTAGGGTTCATACTTTCACTTGTGCAAGTTCTCTCAACAATAATAACATAGATAGATCATATAACAAGCCCTCAACATGCAACAAAGAGTCACTCCAAAGCCACTAATAGTGGAGAACAAACGTAGAGATTATGGTAGAGTATGAAACCACCTCAAAGTTATTCTTTCGGATCGATGTATAAAAGAGTTCGTACTAGAATAACACCTTAAGATACAAATCAACCAAAACCCTACTGTCACCTAGATACTCCATTGTCACCTCAAGTATCCGTGGGCATGATTATACGATATGCATCACACAATCTCAGATTCATCCAACCAACACAAAGTACTTCAAAGAGTGCCCCGAAGTTTCTATCGGAGAGTCAAGAATGTGTGCCAACCCCTATGCATAGGTTCCCAATGTCACAAAACCCGCAAGTTGATCACCAAAAAATACATCAAGTGGCACATGATATCCCATTGTCACCACAGATAATCACGGCAAGACATACATCAAGTGTTCTCATAAAAGACTCAATCCGATAAGATAGCTTCAAAGGGGAAACTCAATTCATCACAAGAGAGTAGAGGGGGAGAAACATCATAAGATCCAACTACAATAGAAAAGCTCGGGATACATCAAGATCGTGCCACAGAGGGAACACGAGAGAGAACACGAGAGAGAGAGATCAAACACATAGCTACTGGTACATACCCTCAGCCCCGAGGGTGAACTACTCCCTCCTCGTCATGGATAGCGCCCTGATGATGAAGATGGCCACCGGTGATGGGATTCCCCTGCGGCAGGGCGCCGGAAAGGGCTCCTGAGAGGTTTTTGGTGGCTACAGAGGCTTGCGGCGGCGGAACTCCCGATCTATCTTATGTTCTGGAAGTTTTAGGATACGTAGGTATATATGGGTGAAAGGAGTACGTCGGTGGAGCTACGGGGGGCCCACGAGGCAGGGGGCGCGCCCTAGGGGGGTGGGCGTGCCCCCCCACCCTCGTGAGCACCTCCCATATCTTCTGACGTGGGGTCCAAGTCCATCAGGTGGGTTTCCTTCCAAAAATAACTTCTCAAGTTGATTTCGTTCCATTTTGACTCCGTCTGATATTCCTTTTCCTTGAAACACTGAAATAGACATAAAACAGCAAATCTGGGTTGGGCCTCCGGTTAATAGGTTAGTCCCAAAAATAATATAAAAGTGGATAATAAAGCCCAATATTGCCTAAAACAGTAGATAAAGTAGCATGGAGCAATCAAAAATTATAGATACGTTGGAGACGTATCACTTACTCGTATGATTACTCTCATAGTGAACAGATAAGCTATGAAGGACACCGAAGGAAAACTGATTCCGCACAAAAGACCCATAAAAGGTCTTCGCTTCCCACAAAAGTGTGGGTCGTGAAAGCTAACTAACCCCTCTGCAGGAATCTCTCAAGGCCGCATGTCTGTCTCTCAGCCCTGAGAATCTATTTGTTGGTGATGTGTGTTTTCTGCCTCTTTTTGTTCTCTGTGTTTATTTGTTTCTTGTTCACCGTGTTTGTGTTTTGTCCGATCAAAAACTCACTCCTAGCTTTTTCATTAAGTTCTCTTACGTTTAACTGAATGTTTTGTTCCAGACCCTATATTCCCTCTCTTTTTGTCTCGTCTAAATGTGTGTTGTCCGCCATAAGTGTGCAATTTGATATGAAGGAAATCTCTTTCCAACGTCCTTGGTTGCAAAAGAAGAGAACTTTCAATCTTATCTATTTTTTGCTTTGTCCTTGTTCAAACCTTTCGATGGATTGCTCCACTTCCAGATAATTGCACAAATAACCGTCGCCACATGCCCACGATCTTATCCATGTCAACCGTGTCCATAGAATTCGGAACATCCTGCTTCTTTGGGTCATGGATTCAAGAGTGGTGGGTTAGATCTCAGACTATAAATACCCCCTCCTTCTGTCTTCCTCCTTGAGTGTGCCTCTGTTTTCCCTCAAACACTTGCTCCACCTCCATCCTAGCTCGAGCTTGAAGCAACTCCGGCGAGAAGCTCTGCCCTGGAACTCCGGTGGAATCTTGTCATTGCTGATCCCGCCAGTGCGGTAATCATCTTTCTGCACTATTGTAGTTGACTCTAATGGCCAAGTTAGGGCGCTTGAATCTGGAACTGACCATCTCGCTTCTTCTATTCATAGAGCAGTTCTTACTATTGTATTCTCTATGCTTTAAGTATTGTTTGTAGATCTTGAGGAATTCCTAGGATTTGTAGTTTTTCCCTTATACTGGTTCCCTCGATCTAGGGTTCCTGTGCAGTTCGTGCAAGATTAGATAGTATTTTCTTCTTCCCATGTGCTTCATGGTAATTTATGTGGTTAGGATGCAATCTATGGATGAGATCTTCATTTAACTATTCCGTGTTCCCTTCTTTCCTCTCAAAATGTTTTTCTTGCCAAAAATATTTGTGCATACTTATGACCGTATCTACTTTTTCCCTCGCATCTATTCTATTTCACGGGTGTCATGAGTTCCAGTTTGGAGGAGAACACAGTTTCTGACAGTGATTTGCCTCAGTATCCCTCCGAGTCCGAAAGATTCCTCACGACTGGCGGGGGAGGGGGAATCTTTGAAACCTCCCAAGGTGCTGAAGAAGAATCGAGAGTTTGAATCCGCTAAAATTGGAGAAGAACTTCCATAAGCTAAGACTCAATCTGATGATGATGATGATGATGCTGATGCGGTCATAGATGTACTCACCATCTTCTCCAATGGAAATCCCAAGAAGGGTGGTCGTGGTCGAGAGAAAAACACGATAGCTGAGATGTCCGACCATGATGGTGACAGAACTCCACCTGAAGAAGAATCCACAAATGATCGCAACAATAGGTTGCAACACATTCAGCCTCACTAGGCTGGCAAATGTTTCAGACATGATAATCTTTGCAAGAAATATCAAATCATATTTTCTTTCAATCCACCTTGGAATGATTGCATTGCTGATGGTTGCCTTGGTCCAAATGATGAAAAAGTCAGGCCACCGCCTCTAGCAGATGCTCACCTGATTTCCTCAAAACCATCGCTTATTTCCCTTAGGAAATTTCCAAGAAGAAAAAGGCTAAAGCGAATCGCAAAGCCAGATAAGCGAACAAAAGGAGAGTTGAAGCTAAAAATGTCAAACTCACCAAAGAGGATGTGCTGATGAAGAAAGAGCAAGCAACTCTTTCCAAGGGAAGCAGGTCTGAGAAGTTAGTTTCTCCTTGTGCTCCTGGAAAGAAAACCACTTCCAAGAGAACTAGAAAGGTTGTTTCTAACTCGTTTGATGAGTCTTCTGATGAAGGAATGAGTGATGAAGTTCCCATGTACGACAGGCTGCTATCCTAGACAAGCCAGCACAAACTCCCTCTCCAGAGAAGGTTTTGTTCTCGCCAAGAAGATCACCAAGGCAAGCACTCATGCATGTAGCTAATAAACCTTTGGTTTAGTCCCGCCAACTTCTTTGAAGAGCTCCATGAAGAGAAAGCTGCCTGCCGAAGGAGATGCATCTACCAAGAAGGCCAAGCATACTGTTCCTGCTGCCAGAGAGGAACAAAAATATGACTTTAAGATGATGATTGACATAATTGAAAGTGCCACATATGATGCACAAACTGATGATGTGAGCAATTTGGGTCTGCCAGAAGATGTAACTGAAATCGTGGCAAAGCATTTCGTCTCTAGGAAGCTTAACAAGGCTACCAAGGGCAAACAAACTCCAGAAAGTATGAAGAAAGAGGCCAAGACTGGATACGAAAGGGAAGGTCTTAACAAGCAAAAAGTTGATATCACCAAGGCCTGGAGTATCATTCGAAATGAGAAGGTTGAATGACATGCCAGAATGCATATGCATATTTCCCAGTTTGTGACAGAAAGAATGATGAAACTGATCACAAGGCTGATCTTACTCGAATGACAATTCAGGAAAAAATACGTCAGAAGGCCTTAGCTAGAATAGCTAAGCTGGAGGAAAACAAAGATCATTGCATTCATATTGTCACCTCTAATGCTGCTCCAATTAGCTCAAGTGCACATCTGCAACAAGTACCACCATCACCATCTCTTGAAGAAGAACCTGAGCAGCAAGTTTCCCTCGTGGTTGTTATTCCTATGCCTACAACTCAAGATGAGCAAAATGGCGTGGTTGATGTTTTCCTCAAGAATCAAGATGAAGAAAATGCACCACCTCAACAGCAAGACAACAATGACCAAAATGATGAGGAGATTGAAGTTGAAAAGACAAATCCCTCATCTCCTATACTAATGCAAGTTGAACCTTCAGCCTCAGGCAAGAAGGATGACAAGATTGAGGAGGGGGGGCAATCTGCTCCTCAAGAGAAAACTGCCTCGGTCACAGCCTCAGTTGCTCCCACACCGATGGATGTCAACTCTACTCCTTGTTCCATAGCTTCACAAGTGGAAGAGGAAGAAAAGAAATCTGCTGAGCCATTGGCTCAAGTTACTATTAGTGCTTCACATTTGCCTGTCCCCAAGGCATCTATGTCTGCGAAAGATAAGGCCCAGTGCCCAAAGGAATGAAAGTCACTGAAGGAGTGCCAGCAAGAAAAATTGTTGGTTCTTCAAGTTCCTCGAAGCCATCTGAGTCTACAATGTTAAGGAAGCGCAACGCTCCTCTTAAACCTATCGAACAAGATTCTGCTATACCTAATGAATCTCTGACCGGGCACTCCACCAAATAAGAACTCCCAAGGAATTGACTCGAAAGATTTCCTCTGTTTCCTATGGAGGATGGTCCTAATGGTCCGGCGTTCAACGAACACCTTCATGTTTCCGAACATGCTTTCTTTGGCACCAATCCATACAAAGGAGAAACAACTTCTATGTTGCCAAAGTTCTGGACCAAAGAACAAGATGTATATTATGCTCGAATTCTGTTCGGCAAGAATCGCATCTTCAAGCACAAGATCTTGGATTTTTTTGAGCTCTAAAGTTTACCTTGTTTTCACCACAGCATCGAGCAGATTGAGCATGTCTTGTGAAGAGTTTCCTCCATTTCAATAATGGCTGGAACCATGAAGTTATTCTTTAGTTCTTTGCCACACATTACATCTTAGGAGATCTTGCAGATAGTTGTACATAGGTGCTCGAATGGATGATTGAGGATGAAAAGATTATGTGCTCAACTAACTAGTTTCTAGCCCTTCTCAATCTTCCTCAGTGTGCGTTTAACGAAACCCGTGAACATAGGCTCCACTCGTGGGAAGTATCTGATGTTGAACTACATGTGTTGATGCATCCCAAGCTTTTTGATGATGCTTTCACTAAAGCAAATCCCAAGAACCTATCTTATGATAATTAGGTGTTGTTTTACATTATGTGCAATTCCATCACTCCAACCAACCGACCAGAATCCATTCAAGGCATCGTGGAAAATGCTATCAATGCTATATCAAATGGCATTCGCTTTGATATCCTAGTTCTTTTCATTCAGAACTTGGCATATGCAGCTGACAATGATCAAGTCTTGAAGCCATATGCTCCGTGGATCATGTTTTCCATTGAACAACTCACAGAGAAGAAGTTTTTCAGCCCACATGCCCCGAAAGTTTTCTTGTCTCCGGTTTGTGACACTCTTCGAATCAGGAAGGATATCGGGAAAGGAAAAACTCCAATTGATGCAAGTGCATCTATTTCTGCTGCTACTCCCAAAGTTACTAAGGCCACTGGCCCTCGGGATGAAAATCCATCTCTTTATGATATTTGTCTTCGGACCCAGCAGGCCCTGGAGTGCCACATCAAGCTTGATCGCAAATTGGAGCTGGAAATGACGGCTGAAATCAATTTGCTTCACAATTACACTCGCCAAGCTTTGCTCCATGAGAAAGAACTTCAAAAGTGCACCTAGACTCTTTTGTGCAAGCATTATAATCGCAAGCAGCTCTCTGCGAACGGAATTGAAAAGGAATATGACTATCTGAATCTGTTTGATGTTCTCGGTGTATAGAAGTAGGGGCTCTACTTTGCACCCCTTTACCTGTGCACGGGCAGTTAGAGCCGCGCCTACGGCCACACTTAGCAGGGAAAAGGAGGGAAGCCGAGGCCACGAGACGATCAAAGCAACGCCAGACCAGAAACACAAAGAGCAAGGGGGCGAGGTGGACTCCTCCAGCAAGACCCTTGCTGGAGCGGCTTCCACGGCCCCGACAGGAGTCTTGCCGTGGCAACTTGCCCATCACCAGCAGAGCGCGCCACCCTTGAGCCCGAGGTTTCCAACATCATCAATGACGTTGGAACCAAGGCTCGGGAGGCACCTCCATGGTAGCATGCAGATCTTTCTGAAGATCATTAACACACAAGATCAGATGAGGACCAGAAGACCAGACCTCCGGCAACATCCTTGTTGGTGACGACCGCGGTGCCGCGGCAAGACCCTTGCCGGGGCCCCCGGCAAGACTCTTGTTGAGGACATTAGCAAGGTTGCGACCAGTCCTGCGCGCGCCAAGACCCCACCGCTGTTCCCATGCAGCTGCCAGCCTAGGCAGCCAGGCGAGCACCTGCGTGGAGACGTGCGGTCCCAAGGCCAACTTAGCAAGCACCTACGTGGTGGCATGCAGATCTTCGTGAAGACACTGCCATCGCACCACCTCAGCAGCCTGCCAGCCTACATGGCACTAACCGCTTCGCTGGCCTGGGCGCGTGTCGAAACAGGGCGAGGCGGCGATAAAGCGAGGGGGACACCTCTGGGGTGCATTTAATGCGTCTTGTCCCGTAATGACAAGGGATAAGCATAGCTATTGTACCCTTTCCACCTCCCGTGTGCCACTGTAGCGCCTCCTTCGACTATAAAAGGAGGCCCGAGGCGTACTGGAGAGGGATTTGGCTCTCTAAGCAATTCACGCTCGATAGCTAGTTCAAGAACACTGATATACACACCAAAGCAGGACTAGGGTATTGCGTGATCTCCGTGGCACAAACCTGGGTAAACGACCTTTGTGCTGGCTCTTAGACCTGCTCTTCTCACAACCCCGCGCCCACCGACCACGGAAGGGATTCCGTTGATCCCATAGGTGTCGTTCTCACCTACATCTTTGGCGCGCCAGGTAGGGGGCGCAGTCGTGAGAATCTGGTCTAGCGGCTGGTCTAGCATCTCTTTATCGCCATGGCTCCCAAGAGGAAGACGACCACGGCGATTGGTTCATCTGGGGCCGGACTGCCCATACCGGTGCGGGCGAGTGGCGGGTTGGTCACGGATAGAACCCGAGGCGTGACCCGCAAACACCCACATCACCCTAGCAGTCCAGGCCTGGCGAGCGGCGCCGTTCATGCGCAGGACGACGGGCCGCACGCCACAAATTCCAAAGATGGAGCTGGGCCCCCCGCAGGCAGCGCGGGGCCCTCCCAAGGTGTCGCCATGCCGCCTAACGGCGGCGCGATGGCCTCCAAGTCACCTAGGCCAGCGCCCCTGGCGCGCTCTTCCCAAGTTGTTCACGATGAGCAGCGTCACCACGCAGGTGACCCTGGGTGCTGCCATGGGAAGAGTCCTGCGCGTCCTTTGTGGGACAAGGGAGGCCAGAATGCATGCCGAGATGCAGGCGGAAATGGCGGACAGCCGCAGGGCCGTGATAGAGCTCCTTCTAACATAGTTAGAAGTCGGAGCTCGTCACGATCCACGCAGCTTTCGCCGCCGCCCACACCAGCAGAAGCTCTGGCGTGCGCACAACTGCTCCTCGACTTTCCTCATACTGCGGAGAGGCTCGACAAGTGGGGAGCCACCGTCCGGAGCCTCGTCGGCATCGCCAACAAAGATGAGCCCCGCCCGGCGGGGCCCATAGGCCGGCGCTTCGTTGAGCCACCGCATGCCAGCGGGGGAAGGGCCGAGGGTGATGCAGCCATGGTGCACTCTCCTCCCCCACGCCAGCCACCGCGGGTGTCGATCCGTCGTGATGATGCTTGTGACAATATTTCTATAGCATCGTCTTATCCACGGACCCATCGCGATTAGCGTCAAGTTCTTCGGGAGCGATCCCTCGAAGATGCTCGAACCACCATCGAGCACCGGCGCGATGCGTGCCACCAGTCAGATAGGCGGGTGGGGCCCACTATGGACCACCCGACACTGGGAGGCTACGATGGCCTAGCTTACGAGGTCGGTTGCCCATCCTTTACCCGTGAGCTGCGGCAGTTCCAGTGTCCCTCCCACCGCACATTCAAGCCCGATGTCAGCGAGAAGTACAATGGCAAGACTCACCCGTCGGAGTTCCTCAGCATCTACACCATCACGATGCAAGCTGCTGGAGCCCGCGACGACAAGGTGCTTGCCAATTACTTCCCGTTGGCGCTTAAGCCCAATGTCATGTCATGGTTGATGCACTTGCCGGTGGATTCCATTTCTTCTTGGTCGGATATAGATCATGAGTTTGTTGGCGCCTTCACTAGAGGCCATCAAGCTCATGGCCAGGCAAGCGATCTACATATCATCCCCCAGAAGGAAGGTGAAAACCTGCGCAAGTACATCCAGAGGTTTAGTCGGGTGCAGTACAACATCCCATACGTTCATCCCACCGCTGTGATCAGCGCATTCCATCAGAATGTGCGTAACCGCAAGATGCATGAAGAGCTGGTGATGAACAAGGTCAAGGATGTGGCCGAACTTTATGTTCTGGCCGATATGTGCACTCGAGCTGAAGAGGGAAGGAAGTACCCTGGCGAGGACACTGGTGCGGAAACCGACTCTACAGACGACGACACCGCCGCCCCTACAAAGAAGGGTCGGCGCCGTAACAGAAAGCGCAAGGGCAAGGTTATGCTTGTCGTCGAGGGATCCGAGCGGCGCTGCTAAGAAAGCCAAGGCAAGCGACCCCGACAAGGAAGTTGTCAGGTGCGCTGCTTGCCGGGCCTTGGCGGCCTTCGACAAGCCAGGAGGCTCCGACAAGAAGTATTGCAAGATCCATCGCACCAAGGGCCACGACCTCCAAAACTGCCGACAAGTAGAGCTACTAGCCGAGAAGCAAAAAGGTGAGTATGAGAGGCGGGACAAGGAGAAAGGCCAGAACGGTGCTGAAGCATCTGGCAAGAAGCGTGGCGGCCAAGCAGGCCGCCGTGGCAAGGATAACCAGCAAGAGAGGCCCGCTCGGGGCCGCGACAGGAAGTAGGCAGACGATGATCACGACGAGGACGACGAGTCCGGCGACCATGAGTTCCAGAAAGCTACAGAGGCCATGTGCGTCGATAGTGGCGCCTTGCTACACACCCCTCACCGCCAGCTCAAGCAGTGGGCGCGTGAGATCACAGCGGTGGAGCCATCGCTCGACGCGCAAAAGCCGCTGAAGTGGTCTAGCACGCCTATCATCTTTGACACTGAGGACCACCTTGATCGCACTACTGCGGTCGGCTGCTTGCCGTTGTTGGTCTCACCAATGATCCACAACCTCAAGGTGACAAAGATGCTGGTTGACAGCGGGGCTGGTCTGAACTTGATCTTGCCTGTTGTGGTCAAAAGGCTGCAAATTCCTAATGGAGACCTCAAAGAGACGGGCACGTTTCAAGGGGTCAACCCGGGAAGGAGTCAGCCGAAGGGCAAGGTGACGCTGCCCGTGATGTTTGGAGGCGAGTTGAACTTCAGGACGGAGAGGATCGTCTTCGATGTGGCAGAGATCCCCTTGCCCTACAACGGGATCCTTGGCCGCCCGGTGAGGGAGTCCTGGATCAAAGGGTCCTCGGACAGCCGGACTATGTACTTGTGCCGGACTGTTGGACTATGAAGATACAAGATTGAAGACTTCCTCCCGTGTCCGGGTGGGACTCTCCTTTGCGTGGAAGGCAAGCTTGGCCAATTCGGATATGTAGAACTCCTTCTCTGTAACCGACTCTGTGTAACTCTAGCCCCCTCTGGTGTCTATATAAACCGGAGGGTTTAGTCCATAGGACAACAACAATCATAATCATAGGCTAGCTTCTAGGGTTTAGCCTCTACGATCTCGTGGTAGATCAACTCTTGTAATACTCATATCATCAAGATCAATCAAGCAGGAAGTAGTGTATTACCTCCATTGGGAGGGCCCGAACCTGGGCAAACATTGTGTCGCCCGCCTCCTGTTACCATTAGCCTTAGACGCACAGTTCGGGACCCCCTACCCGAGATCCGCCGGTTTTGACACTGACATTGTTGCTTTCATTGAGAGTTCCACCATGTCGTCACGGTAAGGCTTGATGGCTCCTTCAATCATCTACAACGACGTGATCCAGGGCGAGGTGTTCCTCCCGGGACAGATCCTCGTATTTGGCGGCTTCGCACTTCAGGCTAACTCGCTTGGCCATCTGGAGCAGTTCGATAGCTACGCGCCTGGTCATCACGTCAAGTTTGGAAGCTTGAACTACACTGCCAACATCCGCGGAGACTTGATCTTCGATGGATTCGAGCCCATGGCAGGTGTGTCGTATAGTCACGATGAGCATGACTTAGAACGGCCATCGGACCGTATTCAGGAGAACGCATCTTCAACTTCCCTGGCCTTAGATCCGGAGCAGATTGTGCCATCCGAGGACGGGTGGATGGAACCCGCCACAGAGGCCGCACACTCAACAGCGTTAGAGCCGAACTCAGACTTCGCCTCCAATGAGGTCTGTGTCATCGGACCCTTGGACTCATCTCTGACCATAGGCTCCGAACCGCGTGCATCCGTGCCTATAGAATCTGATTGGGCACCTATCATGGAGTTTACCTCCGCGGATATCTTTCATAACTCGCCCTTGGCGACGTGCTAAATTCATTAAAGTCTCTCTCCCTATCAGGAGACTCTTGGCCGAACTATGTTCGGCTTGAGTGGGAAGCGGACGACGAAATTCGTTCCCCACCCACCACCCACTTAATAGACACTGTCGACGACCTAACCGACATGCTCGATTTTGACTCCGAAGACATCGACGGTGCGGACGATGATGAAGGAGAAGAACAGGAACCACCGCCCACAGGTCGCTGGACAGCCACCTCGTCATATGACATATACATGGTGGACACACCCAAAGGAAGCAATGGCGATGAGGCAACAGAGGATAACCACCTTGAGAAACAATTGAAGCGCCGACGTCAACACCGCCGCTCTAAGCCCCGCCATAACAAAAATAGCGATACCGGCGCAGGAGACAATAGCACTCCAGATAATGCTGAAGACGAAAACAATCCCGCCCAGCGAAGCGTCGAGCAAGCCGGATGGGAGGATGGGCAAGATAGCCCTGATAAATAGGCAATAGATGGAGATTCGGAGGATGACAATTACATGCCTCTCTCCGACGACGAGGTAAGCCTCGGCCATGAAGAATTCATCGTGCCTGAGGATCCCGTGAGCAAGAGCGCTCCAAGCGTCGGCTTATAGCCACTGCAAAAAGCCTGAAGAAAAAGCAGCAGGAACTTCAAGCTGATCAAGATCTGCTAACTAATAGATGGACCGAGGTCCTGGAAGCCATGGAATACGGACTCGAGCGCCCAACCAAAAGTTACCCAAAGTGCAGGTTGCTACCTCAACTCGAGGAGGAAGCATTAAAGCCTACACTACCAGCGCAGGATGCGGCTGACCGGCCACCTCATGGCCGAGACAAAGCGGCATATCAGCCCGAAGTCCAGCCCACACCCCGTCGCCAGTTAAGCAAAAACATGAAGGCCCGGGGATACATGCATGACCTGCAAGACAAATTGGAAAACAAAGCAGGACAGCCAAGATCGATCTACGGATCACGGGGGACGCGCCCCAACGCGTGACGATGACCATCACGCCGGATATACTAAAAACAAATCCGGTCAGGCCAAATACAACAGACCGGACTCATTTGAACTGCGTCGTGATGTAGCCCGGCATAGAGGCGCCGCACACGCCCTATGCTTCACTGACGAAGTAATGAATCATGAATTCCCAGAAGGGTTTAAGCCTGTAAATATCGAGCCCTACGATGGGACTACAGACCCAGCGGTATGGATAGAAGATTACTTTCTCCACATTCACATGGCCCACGGGGATGATCTACACGCCATCAAGTACCTCCCACTAAAACTCAAGGGACCGGCTCGGCATTGGCTGAATAGTTTGCGGGCAAACTCCATTGAAAGCTGGGAGAACCTGGCATACGCATTCCTGGATAACTTCCAGGGCACTTATGTGCAACCACCGGATGCTAACGATTTAAGTCACATAACCCAACAGCCCGGAGAGTCAGCAAGGAAATTCTGGACTCGGTTCCTAACTAAAAAGAACCAAATTGTCGATTGTCCAGATGCCGAAGCCCTAGAGGTCTTTAAGCATAACATCCGTGACGAGTCGCTCGCCCGGCATCTCGGCCAAAAAAAGTCGAAGTCCATGGTAGCCCTCATGACAGTCATGACCCGCTTTTGTGCGGGCGAGGATAGCTGGTTGGCTTGTAGCAACAACACAACAAGTAATCCTGGCACATCAGAGGCCAGAGATATCAACGGCAAGCACCGACGCAACAAACACAAGCATCGCAAAAACGATGATTACACCAAAGACACAACAGTCAATGCCGGATTCAGTCGCTCTAAGTCCGGTCAGCCGAAAAAGCCATTCAAAAATAACGATGCGGGCCCGTCCAGTCTGGACCGCAAACTCGATCGTCCATGCCAAATTCATGGCACCCCAGGAACACCAGCCAATCATACCAACATAGAATGCTGGGTCTTCAAACAAGCCGGCAGGTTAGGTGCCGAAAACAAGGAGAAGGGGTCTCAAAGCGATGACGACGACAAGGATCCCCGATCGCCAAACACAGGAGGGCAAAAGAAATTTCCCCCACAAATCAAAATGGTGAATATGATAAACGCCACCCACATTTCGACGCTGGAACGGATGTGCACTCTTAGGGATGTCGACTTAACGGAGCCAGTCGCCCCGCAATATGAATTATGGCCGATCACTTTCAATCGCACGGATCGTCCGACCAATACCAATCAGGGCAATTCAGCCGCACTAGTCCTTGACCCAATAATTGACGGATTTCACCTCACGCAAGTCCTTATGGACGGAGGCAGCAGCCTAAACCTGTTGTATCAGGACACAGTGTGCATGATGGGTATTGATCTTTTGATGATCAAGCCCACTAAAACCAGCTTTAATGGTATTATACCAGGTGTGGAGGCCCGTTGTATAGGCTCCATCACTCTGGAGGTAGTCTTCGGATCACCGGACAATTACCGTACCGAAGAGTTAATCTTCGACATCGTCCATTTTTGCAGTAACTATCATGAAATGCTGGGATGAACCATGTTTGCTCGATTCAACACGGTGCTACATTATGCTTAAAGAAAGCTCAAGATGCCCGATCAGCGCGGCATCATAACATTTAATGGCAAGGCCAAACTCCTCCTCTGTGCCGAAGAGTATACCGCCGCCTTAACAACAGAAGCAACGAGTGGCATCTTTCAATCGAACCTCGAGTCAACGGCCACGCTCCCAGATACCATCAAGGGAGTCCGAACTACTTCACGGCAGGATAGCCCGGCTCGTCAGGAGCTCAATTAAAACATTCCGGTTAGGATAGGCCACATAATGCGGCTTAACCGCTCCGTGGCACACAAATATCTTTTTTGCACTTCCTTTGCAGGTCCACTTTTGCATAGGCCAGGACTGGTGACATGGAAACAACTCGAATGTGTAAGGGTATCCTCAGATATGCCCCTTGATGACCATGCGATCACACTCCGGATCCACACACAGCCTCCTCCCGCTTGATCTCAGCAGGTTCCGAAGTCATATTTCTTTTTATCACATTACTTGTATTCGTACGCATCGACGTGTTATTCAATTACAACATGTGGCTTTATATGACGCTTACCTGCTGTTGTTTCTTATTGACACTCTTTGTCAAATGGCATCCGTACACCGCGATATGCCTTAACATGCCAGGGGCTTCATTGTACCCATAATAACGGCAATAAAGCTCGAACACCTTCGCGGTCGTTCGGCACCCCGAACTTATAGCATTATATGCATCAGCTCCGAATCATGTCTTGGGTCAATAGTTGGGTTTGCCCCGCTCCCATGTTTTGCTGCCTTATGTTCCGCTATATCGGCTAAGGCGGCACAGGGAGAACTACTGCGACTGTGTCCCGGTTCTTGCGGACGAGTGCCTCAGTAGAGAAAGCCAAAAACTAACTATCATGATATGGCGAGAGCTGGTCAGCTGTTCGAGAGGTTGTAAAATCTTTAAGGATTTCTTCCTCATTATGCGATAACTAATGCAGCGTGCAATGGATCGGCTTTTCTTTTGATCACGTGCTTATAGAGCCCCTCGTGCGGTCCTCCGAACACCAGGGGCTGCGCCTACCTTCCTTTTGTCAAACTCCCATGGCTAAGTGAGAGTGATAAAGCCCTATAGTCCGATTTCCTGGTTCGTTGTGCTGAACACCTCCTTCAAGGACCCAAAACTACGATAAAGACTGCTCAGGTTTATCCCGAACACCCCCGTACTTCCTACGTGGGGGCAGAAGCCGATGATTGTCCAACTGTTAGGATTAACATATATAAAATGGCTGCGCAGGAGGAAAAACTTTCAAATAATAGGCAATAAATAATAGAAATAACCTTGTTCAACATTACAAAGGACAATATGACTATATTCATGGAAATATAATGTCCTTGGTGCATTGCTCTGCCGCAAGGCGGGATCCTTTTAGGACACTATCATAATATAATTCGGGCTTGCGGTGCTCCTACCCTTCGGCGGTCCCTCGGTCATCAGCTTTTCAGCATCCAGCTGCCCCCAGTGCACCTTTGCGCGGGCGAAGACCATTCGTGCACCTTCCATACAGACCGACCGCTTGAGGACTTCGAGTCAAGGGCAGGCACTCACAAGCCGCTTCATGAGCCCGTAGTAGTTGCTTGGAATCGGCTCGGCAGGCCATAGCCGGATAATTAAATCCTTCATGGCTTGTTCGGCCGCCTTATGCAGTTCGATCAGCTGCTTCAGCTGATCGACAAATGGCACTGGATAATTTGGTGCCAGATACTGCAACCAGAAGAGCTTCTCCGCAATGCTCTTTTCTTCGGCCCTGTAGAATTGGGCGGCACAAGATATGCTGCATGGCAGCTCCGCAAATACCCCTGGAGAAATCTGAATTCAAATTAGTAAACATGATTTCCTCCCTTCAAATACCTGCTTTACATAGAAAAAGCCTTACCTGCCGCGATCTTCCTCGCCTCCTAGATTTCCTTCAGGGCACCTTGGGCTTCACCCCCGGGCATCACATGCGGCTTGGCGAGCTTGGGAGAGTTTGGAGTCTTTCCCCATTAAACTCTGCTCCAAGGTCTTGCATTTCTTCACGGCCCCTTGAAGCTCTTGCTCAGCTTCAATAACCCTGGCCTCGTGCTTTTTGCGAAGAGCCTGCTCTGCGGCTGCCTTCTTCTTGGCTTCGGCCACAACCTTCTTAAGAGCCTCAATTTCGGCCATCGCCCCTAGAGCATATCATAAAAATATTTTCATCATATCAACTCTTTCATTCGTGCTAATGCGAACAAGGTTTTTGCATACCTTGGTTATCCTCCAACTATTTCTTCACTCGGCCGAGTTCTTCTTCGGCCCGCTCCAGACTCTATTTCCGTTCGGAGACTTCCATAGTATACGAGGCGGCAGTCGCTACAGACGCCTGCTTACAAAATAAAAAGAGGGAGAGATGCCATAAAGTGAGTCTCCTGCGAACATACATTTTTGATCCTCTATCCGGCTCCTTCTATCAGCAAACAGTGTATCAGGGGCTACTACCTATACTATGACACTCTTTGAAACCTCAGAAAACATACCTCAAAGCCCGTTATAAGGCTGACGCGGGCTTCATTCAGTCCATTCTTAGCGGACTGAATCTTCTCAATTACCGCACCCATAAGGGCACGGTGTTCGTCGATGATGAGGGCGCTCTTTAGCGTCGCTAATAAAGTATCCGACACCTCTGGTTGGACAGAGGTTGCCGGTGGAACAGGTGCACCCCCTCCAGCCGAGGGGGTTGCCTTCCTGATTCTGGAGCCATATTGGTCTCCGGAATTGTGTCCGGCTGGGGGTCGAATTCAAGATGGCCGCCGCCGTCGACGTCCATGGGGGCCTTTTCTCCCGTGTGTCCGGTCACCAAGGTTTGAACCCCTGGCGCTGCCTTGACATTCTTGTCACCCCCTCCTTGGCCTAGGTCCCTTTGGGATGATGCCTCGGTGTCACTCACGTGTTTTTGGGAGGGGGCCTTCGGGGGTGTCCCGCTGTCCATAGCATCCGATCTCAGTAAATCCTCCGATGAGGATTGTTTGGTGCAGGACCTCGCCAGAATGAAAAAAGTATGCCTTAATGATTAAAACTTCATGACCATGGTGAGTCTGGATGCGCAAACATGTTCGGATTTATACTCACGAGTTCACCAGGGGCTGGGCCCTGGGATCCCACTCCGGGCTGTTATCGACAGCGGCAGTGGACTCCTTCGGAAGGAGAGTTTTTCCCTTCTTAGGCGACTTGGCTTCCAAAGATGTGGAGGTCATCCTTTTCTTTCCTCCCCTTTCTAGGGATTGGTCTTCCTCCTCTTCCTCATCCTCTCCGAAGGAAGAGCGGGCATCAGAGTCTTCGGATATTGTGTCTGAAGTGCCACGACAACGAAGGCTGCCCCTGGTCTTCTTGGCCTCCTTCTCGGCCTTCTTCTTCGGCGCCTTGTAAGGCGCCAAGACCAGCATCTTCGTCAGAAGTGGGCCAGCTAGTTCTTCCGACAGTGGGCCAGACAATAGATTCGCCCCGCCTTCTTCGTCTAGCCCAAGAAGAGTTGTGGAAAACACATTAGGCATTTCCCTTGGGTAATACGAATAAAACATATGACTTGCCAACATATAATGACTTACCGAACTTGCAGGGCGGGATAGTTGGTACCCACGGTCCTCGGCGGAGTCCGGCCATGATTTGCCGGACTTTAAAAGCACCTTCGAGATGTCTTCATGCGAGGAGCCAAAGAGCTCTAGCGGGGTCTGGTGCTTGGCCGGGTCGAACTCCCATAAATTGCAAGCCCTATGTTGACAAGGAAGGATCCGGCGAACTAACATCACCTGGACTACATTGACAAGTTTGATATTCTTGTCTTCCATATCCTTGACGCGCGTCTGGAGCACTGACAATTCTTCAAACGAATACCAGTTCAGGCCCTTCTTGGGCCAGGACGTAAGTCGCAGGGGAGCTCCATATCGGAATTCAGGAGCTACGGCCAATTTTGGGCCCCGCTGCTCGGTGACGTAGAACCACTACTGCTGCCACCCTTTGACAGAATCGTTGAAAGTACCTGATGGCCATGTGACGTTGGGCATCTTGCTCACCATGGCGCCTCGGCACTCGGCGTGCTCGCCGCTCACTACCTTGGGCTTCACATTAAAGATCTTCAACCATAAGCCGAAGTGCGGCGAGATGCGGAGAAAGGCCTCGCACACGACAATGAACGTCGAGATGTTGAGAAAGGAATTTGGGGATAGATCATGAAAATCGATCCTGTAGTAATACATGATGCCATGAACGAATAGGTGGAGGGGAAACCTTAGCTCATGGAAAAAATGAGGGAGGAATACAACCCTCTCGTGTGGTTCTGGGGTTGGGACGATCTGTCTCGCCGTCGGGAAACGATGGCTGATGTTCGTGGCTAGATACCCGGCCTCCCGAAGCTTTTTGATATCCTTCTCCCGGACGGTAGAGGCCATCCACCTGCCTCCTGCTCCGGATCCGGACATTTTCGGAGGGCCTTTGTGGGCGGAGAAGACGAATGCTTGGGCGCATGAGCTCAAGTGGGAGAGAATGGATGAGCAGAGGAAGGAGAAGGCATGGGTGAAAAGGGGGAGCCGTTATCTCTTTATAGAGGCGGCAGGGATCCTGCGCCTCCCCACTTGCCCGGTAAACTCGCTTATTCCCCAAGCGCCGCGTTGATGGCGCGGTTGGGTTACCCACACCCGTATTGATGAGAATCCCGTGATAAGGGGACACGATCTCTGATTCAACAAGACGTGCCAAGGAAACCGCCTCGCAATATGTGCAGTAGCTGGTTGAGAAAAATGATTCGAATAATGACCAGGCCATGGTGTGATGTCACGCTGTGAAAAGTTGTCAGCAGATTAGATTTGTGGAATATTGTACTCTCTACGGTGGTACATGGAATTTGTTTTGCAGAGCCGGACACAATCCTCGTATTCAAGATCTTCTATGGAGTATTCGGAGAAGGAACCCGCCTTGTAATGCCAAAGACAATCTGCACGCCGGACTCATCGTCATTGAAGCCTGGTTCAGGGGCTACTGAGGGAGTCTTGGATTAAGGTGTCCTTGGACAGTCGGACTATGTACTTGTGCCAGACTGTTGGACTATGAAGATACAAGATTAAAGACTTTGTCCCGTGTCCAGGCGGGACTCTCCTTTGCGTGGAAGGCAAGCTTGGCAAATTCTGATATGTAGATATCCTTCTCTGTAGCCGACTCTGTGTAACCCTAGCCCCCTCTGGTGTCTATATAAACCATAGGGTTTAGTCCGGAGGAAAACAACAATCATAATCATAGGCTAGCTTCTAGGATTTAGCCTCTACGATCTCATGGTAGATCAACTCTTGTAATACTCATATCATCAAGATCAATCAAGGAGGAAGTAGGGTATTACCTCCATTGAGAGGGCCCGAACTTGGGTAAACATTGTGTCCCCCGCCTCCTGTTACCATTAGCCTTAGACGCACAGTTCGGGACCCCCTACCCGAGATCCGCCCGTTTTGACACCGACACCCGACACTAGCCAAGTGCATGGCGGCGTCACATTACGCCTACAACACACTGAAGATGCCCGGGCCGATGAACATCATCACCGTCCCCTCCGACAAGAAGGATGCGCTGATCTGCGCTAACAAACTCTACTGGGAAGCAGTTGCAGCAACTGCCGCCAAGGCACTTGCTCCTGCCGCTGAAGCCCCAGGAGGGAAGCAGACCGACGACACCTCTCGCACCCACTCTGGCAAGCACACCTGTCCGGAGTGTTTTGCTCCCGTCGAGGACGTGCCAGAAAGCTCCACCGGCAAGAGGAAGAAATCTAGAGCTACACCACTAGAGACCAAGAAGGTGTCTGTCAAGGAGGACGGCACGAGAGGAGCCTTCACCATAAGCTCCACCCTCGATAGCAAATAGGAAGGCGAGCTTGTCACTTTCCTGCGAGCGAATGTCGATGTGTTTGCGTGGCAAGCATCCGACATCCCCGGTGTTCCCAGGGAGGTGATTGAGCACCATCTTGCTGTCTGTCCTCATGTGCGGCCTGTCAAGCAGAAGGTGAGGAAGCAAGCTCTGGAGAGGCAGGAGTTCATCACATAAGAGATCAGAAAGCTAGAAGTGGTTGGCCTGACGTGGTTGGCCAATCCAGTGGTGGTGCACAAGGCAAACGGGAAGTGGAGGCTATGTATTGATTACATAGATATCAATAAAGCATGTCCAAAAGACCCTTTCCCGTTGTTGCGCATCAACCAGATTGTTGACTCCACAGCCGGGTGTGACCTGCTATCATTCCTCGACGCCTACTCAGGATACCATCTGATTTTCATGACAAGAGAAGATGAAGAGAAGACAACATTCATCACCCCATGTGGTACGTATTGCTTTTTATGGATGCCTTTCATGTTGAAGAGTGCTGGATCGACCTTTGCAAGTGCAGTCCAAATTGGTTTTGAGCCCCAGCTACATACAAATATGGAAGCTTATATGGATGACATAGTGGTCAAAACCAAGGACAAGGCGACACTTGTGTGAGATTTGGAAGAGACATTTGCAAAATTGCGCAAGATCAACCTCAGGCTGAACCCTGAGAAGTGTGTCCTCGGCGTCCCGTCCGGCAAGCTTCTCAGGTTCTTTGTGTCACATCATGGAATCGAGGTGAACCCAGACAAGATCAAGGCCATTGAACAGATTGAGGCACCTAGGCGGATTAAGGATGTGCTTCGGCTCACTGGATGCGTTGCCGCCATGAGCAGATTCATCTCCAAGTTTGCCGAGCGTGCCCTTCCCTTTTTCAAAATCTTGAAAAGGGGGGGGGGCAATGGAGTGGACCCCGGAGGCCGAAGCAGCGCTACGGGACTTGAAGAAGTACCTCTCCTCTAGCCGGTACTAGTTGCGCCTAAACGACAAGAGCTGCTGCTGTTGTATCTAGCGGCAACGAAACAAGTGGTTAGCGCCACACTAGTGGCATAGAGGGAGGTCGACGAAGGGGAAACAGTAACGGCAAAGGGAGAGGTGATGGATGGCAAGCCAGAACTCCCCCCGGCAGGGCCTGGTCTCGGCAAGGCTGGGCCCTCGGCAAGGTCTGACACCAGCGCGACACGGCCCACGCAGCCAGGTGAAGTGGTGCAAAAGAAGAAGAAGATGCAGCACCCGGTTTACTTCGTCAGCTCCCTCTTGCAGGGGGCTAGGTCAAGGTACTCCAGTGTGCAGAAATTGCACTTCAGCCTCCTTATGGCCTCGAGGAAGTTGCGTCATTACTTCCTAGCGCACGAGATCATCATCATCACCCGCCTCCCGTTGCAACGGATACTGCACAACCCAGATGCAACAGGGAGGATCGTGGAATGGGCCTTGGAGTTGTCGAGTTTTGGTTTGAAGTTCGAAAGCACCTCGATGATTCAAAGCAGAGTCTTGGCAGAGTTCATTGCGGAAAGGACCTCGACGCCCGACAAAAAGATCCAGGAGACCACTCTTCCCAGCAAGGAAACAAGTCGCAATTGGGTTATGTACTTTGACGGGGCTTTTTCGCTACTAGGCGCCAGTGCTGGTGTGCTACTCGTCGCACCCACCGGAGAGCACCTCAAGTACATGATCCAGATGCACTTTCCCAGGGAGATGTCGACGAACAACACTGTTGAATACGAGGGATTGCTTTCCGGTCTCAGGATCGCGGCGGACCTTGGGGTCAAGAAGCTCATCATTAGGGGTGATTCACAGCTTGTCGTCAGGCAGGTCAACAGGGATTATTAAAGCCCATTGATGGAAGCCTACGTGGATGAGGTGAGGAAACTGGAGAAGCTCTTTTATGGTATACAGGCTGAGCATGTCCCCCGAGTGGAGAACAACATCGCCGACTACCTATCGAAGCGTGTTGCCCTCAAGCTACCTGTGGAACCATGTACTTTTGTGCTTCGGTTAACTCAATCATCCGTTGAACCATCAACAGAGGAGAACAAGCGGAGGAAATCAGGCCCCTGGCAAGTACTTCCCCACCAAGCTCCCTGGAGCAACTGGCGAAGATGTTGTCATGGACGCCGAGCCTGCCATGGGGCAACCAACTCCGACAGGTCGCCAAGCCTTGGCCGTAGAGGCAGCCGTCCCCACAGCAGAGGAGATGCCTTTGGTCCTTGCTATCGAGCCCCAGGCTCCGGCATGGGCACAACATACCGTATGATTCCTCCAAATAGGGGAGCTTCCTGAGGAGCAGGAAGAAGCGGAAAAAGTAGCCCGTCGGTCCGCCCTATACTAGTTCGTTGACAACGTTCTACACAGAAAAATACCAAACGAAGTAAAATTGAAGTGCATTCCCCGGGAGGAAGGACTGCAGCTATTGGTGGAGATACATGGAGGCATATGTGGCTCCCACATAGGGTCGAGGGCCCTTGCCGGCAAGGCTTTCCGGCAAGGTTTCTTCTAGCCCACTAACCTCCAGGATGTGACGGCACTAGTAACCAAGTGTGAAGCGTGCCAGTTATATTCCAAGAAGCTTCATCAGCCAGCTCAAGCCCTTCAAACAATCCCTCTCTCCTGGCCATTCTCCGTCTGGGGGATCAACATTCTGGGCCCTTTCCCCCGTGCCGTCGGGGGCTTTGAGTACTTGTACGTTGCAATTAACAAGTTCACAAAGTGGCCTGAGGTGGAAGCAGTGAGGAAGGTGACAGCGTAGTCAGCCGTCAAATTCTTCAAGGGGGTAGTTTGCCGCTTTGGTGTGCCAGACAGAGTCATCACCGACAACGACACGAAGTTCACAAGCCACACCTTCATGCAATACATTGAAGACCTCAGCAACAAGGTCTGTTTCGCTTCCGTGGCACACCCATGGAGCAATGGCCAAGAAGAGAGGGCAAATGCTGAAGTACTACGGGGCCTGAGGACAAAGACTTTTGACAGGCTGCACAAGAGTGGCAGGTGTTGGATTGATGAGTTGCCGGCGGTTCTTTGGTCGATCAGAACAATGCCAAATCGAGCCACCGGCCAGACGCCCATTGCCCTGGTATACGGGGCAGAAGAAGTTCTCCCCATGTAACTCATATACGGGTCACCCCGAGTGCTTGCTTATGATGAGCTGGAGCAAGGGCAATTGCGACAAGATGATGCGACGCTCCTCGAGGAAGATCGTCTTCGGGCGGCTGTGAGAATAGCATGCTACCAGCAAGCCTTGCGCCGCTACCATAGCCGCAAGGTTCATGCCCGAAGCTTTGAGGAAGGCAACCTTGTTCTTTGGCGCGTTCAGTCGGCCGAGAATTCCAACAAGTTGACGCTGAAGTGGGAAGGCCCTTATCGGGTAATACGAGTCACCAAGCCGGTGCTGTCCGCCTAGAGACCGAAGATGCCATTCCAGTGAGCAACTCCTGGAACATCAACCATCTTCGCAAGTTTTACCCGTAAGGCGCGGCTGCCGGGCCCCCCGGTAATCCCCCCTTTTGTACAAGCCTTGCCGGCAAGGCATGTAACCCTCTGTACAAAGCCAGGCGCAGACCCTGAGCATAAATAAACGAAGCTCTGGCGCCCTAGGTCATAACATGCATGCTAGCTTGAGTCTCTCCCTCGGTTAGGGTTGATAGTGCTTAGAGGCGACTAACCCCTAGCATAGAGGTCGAGTATGCGTCTCTCTGTTCCTTTCCGTCCGTTTTGGTTTGCATGACACATGGGCATTTCTGCTGAGCTATATGGAAGAAAGAGAACAAGCCGGTGCTCTGGCCCCGGCAAGCCAAGGTTGCCGGGGGCTGAAGACACAAGGGTCCACTCACGGCGAGCCAAGGTTGGCAGGGGCTGCAGATTCAGATAAGTCTCCTATCCCATGTTATGCATCTCCATATAGATTTGGGACGTACGAAACCTCGTCTTATTCCGAGGCTGCTGTGCTCCTTTTTTCCTGCTGCCCGAGAGCTTTTTCTTGCTTTGGAATTTGGTTGTAGCCGCGGTGGCAAGGAAGCAAGCGTAGGGCCTAACTCTTCTTTGCCCCCGCCTCCGCCGAAAGCGTGAGTGTGGTCGAATAAAGTAAGGGAGCGGCAGGGCCTGTTGCCGGGCGACAATGTTTCTACTAAAAATAACAAGGATATGTTCCTTGGTATGGGCTTCGGTCACACACAAAGAACCCGGCAAACACCCTTTTTCATTAATACGCCCCATACAGGTACAGTTCGTATGGAATGTAAGCATGAGAAAGGGGATTACAAGTTTTAAATTTAACTAAGGCCCATAGGCGTACAAACTAAAAAGAGATAAGGTGCCCGTTATCCCTTTCTTGTCCCTCTCCTCAGGAAACGGAACAAGAAGGCAAGAGGGCAGAAGGAGCACCTAGGCGAGGTACGAGCAGCAGAAGGCGCCAGGAGAACATGTCAGCGGCCGCCTAGCGGAGGGCTAGTGATGATGGTGCCGGGAGAAGAGCTGGAAGATGAGGCAGCGGTCCGTTACTCTATGAAGGCGTCGGTGCCATCGTATTCCGACTTTATGGCCCACCATCCACCTTCTTCGCCTTCTCCGGCCTTCCCACGCCAGCCGCCCAAGGAGGCGACCCCGAGAAGTTCAAGGAGCCGGCCCCACCGGGAGAAGGGGCCCGGTGTAGATGCTGCTACTGCCGGCACCGCCCGGGGATGGCGGGTCTGACGCCTAGTCGGACTAGTCATCCTCCCCCCTGCTACCCTCGTCGCCGTTGTCGCTGTCCTCCTCGTCACTCTCGCTCGAGGAAGAGTCTTCATCATCAGAGGAGTTCTCCACGTAGCACTTTAGGTGAGTCCCGAAGTCTCCAAAGGCCATGACGGAGAGCAGGCCATTCTCCATTAGTTTGAAATAGAGAATGAGCCCCGCCATTAGGATGTGGATGCGAGCGAAGGTTTTCCATCCGCGACGGAGATACATGACATGAGGGGCTGGGAAATAAACGTCGGCCCATGTGCTGCTATTCCCGAGCCCCTCATATGCAGTCTCAATGCCTGCGGCGGGTCGAGCTCCATCTCCCGAGCAAATGGAGTAGGAAGACGAAGATGACGACGCGCCGGCTGGCGCAGCCTGATGAAGAATTCGCCGGGGCTGGTCCCCGACGTGTCCCTCCATCGGGAGAGGGACCACTGGCGAAGGTGAGGCCGATGCGCAGCCCCGTCCTCCTCTCCCTCGAGCGCTACGGCGACCTCGGCCTCACCCCCTCCCCCTTTCCCTCATGGACGGCTCCGCCGCCAAGGGCTCTTGGGGAGGAGGGGCGCGTTGTCGAGCAGACACCCTTGCCGCCACCATCGAAGCATCAGCACGCCCTCTCGCCATAATAGAAGGGAGGAAGAATCCAAGATGGGAGGAAGCGAATGGCGACAGATTGATGGGTGCCGTCCCTCCCTCTCCCCTCCTTATAATGGGGTGGGATCAGGGCCCGGCCGCCCCTCTCAGCCAATCCAACTCATTAAGATGGCAGCAGGCGAGGTGGTTGACCGCCCTCCTCGCCCAATTGAAAGTGCGTGGGTATCGACCCACACGCGCGTCTTCCCATATAACATGCGCCTATCACCTGCCCCGCGCCGTGCATGCAGCATACGTGGCGCGAGGGGTGGGCGTAGTGGGAAACGTGGACGGCGGTTCCAAGGTGAAGAAAGTAAATGAGCAGTGGCCCTGCGATCTTAAAGGGACAGGCAAGCCACCTCTTTACTGCTCACCGCAAGATGACGCAAGCATGCTTCGGTCACCCCACGCACGACCCCCACGTCACGCGTTCAACACGGGTCGTGGGGAAGCGCAGCGGACGAAGGAATTACCGCGGTAAAAATCACCTACACCTGCTCGCACACCGTTCTGGGCCTGGCCCAACAATGCGCCGCGCTTATGTGTGGCCTAGACCCATGGGCTCCTGTCGGTGTACAGAAGTAGGGGCTCTACTTTGCACCTCTTTACCTGTGGACAGGCAGTCAGAGGCACGCCTGCGGCCACACTTAGCGGTGCAAAGGAGGGAAGCCGAGGCCGCGAGACGATCAAAGCAACGCCGGACCAGAAACACAAAGAGCAAGGGGGCGAGGTGGACTCCCTTGGAAAGACCCTTGCCGGGGCGGCTTCCACAGCCCCGGCAGGAGTCTTGCCGGGGCAACTTGCCCATCACCAGTAGAGCGCGCCACCCTTGAGCCCGAGGTTTCCAACATCATCAACGATGTTATGTAAGCCTCTGTAAGGCGCGGCTTGGTTATGGCTCGAACTCTGATACTTATCAGGTCTATTACTCTCATCATGGGAAAGTTATGGAAACGGTAAATGTTCCATTCAATGAATCTAATGGCTCGCAAAACGAGCACCTGTTAAATGTGCTAGATGAACCTCCAATTTCAGAAGCTATTCGACAAATGGCCATTAGAGATGTCAGGCCTATTGAAAATAAAATATACCAGACTCCTCCGATGATGCTACTCCACCTGTTTGAAGAAGAACACGTCAACCACTGTCAGAGAACATGCTGCTCCGAACCCACCTGGCAATCTAAATACAAATGTCGAGCAGAATGGAAATCACGAAGATAATGGAACACTAGTGCATAAAAGCCTAACTATGGCATGCCAAAAACTGCCTTGCTGGCGTAGGAGCCCGACACCACCAATATGGCGCCAGTGTTAAAATATAGCGGTGGCGTTGGAGCCTACGCCAACAGTGTTTTTGGTATCCATGGCGTTGATTAAAATTGCACAACGGTAATATCATATTTACCTACGGCGTTGGTACATATCCACACATCATAATATGGAGAAACCTTAGAGGTATTGCATATCCTTCCCATGCCATTACTTAGTTTGAAAGCATAGAAAAACGCAACCACGACAACCAAAAAACGGTGCCGTGTCAGCGTTTTTTAAGATCAAAAAAATTTCTAGCTAGGTAATATTAATTAAAATAGATTCATGATAATTATGTGTAGCACTTAAAATTAAGATAGGTAGGCAAAGTTTTCAAGTATGCTAAGATGATAGAAGGACATGTGTAGCTGATTTAGTAGTTTACAGAACCACAACAACATTGCTAGCTGTCACTATCCTATTACATCAATAATAAGGACCACTAATGTATTTCCTCGCCGGATCTGCAAGAGACACCGGTCCGTCAGCATCGGGACCCTGCTTATTAAGACGAGTTTTTATCTCCTCCGAGCTGGCAGGTGCACCACCGTTGAAAACGCTGGGATGGTGGATGACATCCTTGTTGAGGATGGTAGCAAACTTGAGTTGGATGCATCTGCACGCATCTCTACTATCTCCCGGGCTAATTTCCTCCATTTTCTTCCCCCATGCGATGACGTCAGGGTTATTTTTAAGGTGTTCTCCCTCCCGTATGTACTCCTCCATGTGGTGGACAAAGTAGTAGCAGTCTGAATCAGTGTTTTCCGGTTGCTGCATGCAACAGAAGTCAGTTTTGTGGGAAAGCATGATGTTTCTCAGGTAGTTCCTCATAGCATGGTGATCAGGGAGATTGACATTGCTCTCGTGCATGATGTAGGGGTCCCCTACCCCGACAACCTTGTTCAGCTCACATATAGTAGTGTAGGCGTTATTGATTGCCCATAGGCGTATTAAGGAAGGAGCAAGCTTGTATAGGTGGAATAGTTTGAAGATGTCTCTGAATGGCACATAGAACTTCTCCGCGGGAAACTGTCGCACAAACCAATGTTAGGTGGCACCATCAGTGTGAAAATGGGGCGATCTCCACTTGCAAGAGAAAATGTGTACTTCTCCCTATAGAGATTTGCATCATGCAAAAGCCTCAATTCTGTCTACGGTAGATCGGAGGGGTCCTTCAGAAGGATGGGTTCACCCTAGGAATGGTAAATCCACCATGAAACACGACGAACTACTTCTTTATTATTCTAAACCGGTTGGTTGGCGGCGGCAGTGCCCTTCTTAGCATTTCCTGGTCGCCTCCTCTTCTTGCGTGGGCATGTTAGGCTGGCTAGTTGCACCGCCCGTCAGTGCAATTTCAACCATTGCATTGTGTGTGTTTGGACTCAGCAACGCTCCCCTGCATGGTGGCACTTGTGTGTCTGGTGGCACGAAGTCCTCGTTGAACAGTAGACTCTTATGGCAATAAACAACATGCTGATCATCTTGGACAGAAAAAGGCACAGAGATTGCTTGGATGGGATCAACAAGCATAGGTCCATCATGATCTCACATGGCTGCTGAGTTTTAGTATTCTTCAATCAAGAAGAATCGATCGACAAGTAAGTCATCATTATTTACTTGGTCCTCAATGACATCCACATTGTACTTATGCAATTCAGCTTGACTCTGAACCAAAGGGGATGGTCCTTGTTGGTGCAATAATTTGCCTCGTTATGTTTTGGAGTTTGTTGACATAAACAATATGGGACTTATGTGTTTGCTAGTGCACACAGAGTAATAGGTCCCTGGAATCAAGAGGAGTTTGATTCAAACAATGAAAATAATCCCCTGTGTGGTAGTGAAGATTAACACTGAAGATTATGATAACAAGAGTGACCCCTCAAATATTGTTGATGTGAAGCAATTGGTTCAGTGCCTTCCAAAGGAAGTGATTGTGACCGAGAAGATTGAAGACGTAGCATTTATTTCATTGTTTCTTTCCTCTTTATTGAGACATCGGACCACTGTACTACTAAGAGGGGTGTAGTGTTTGAAGCTTTGATTCTCTTATGCTAAAACCAATTCCTAGGAAAGTTGCGAGAGAAATCTCTTTGTGTTCCGAGCAAATACTTGCCAGCAAGAGACTATGATCTTCTTTGTTGTGAGAGATTTGTCTCTGACCGAGGAGTTAAAATTACTTGGTCCTCCAGTAATGTTACCGTTGCTCTTAAAATCCGACCATTGTAAGCATGTCGGTTGGCCATTGGTTGGACCTTCTGTCCAAAATGGTCATTTCCCACTAGGGAAGGCTGTGGCTATAGATGGCCACCCTGCACCGGTGTTGTCCGGTAGCTGCTCCATTTGATTGTGAGAAGAGTGTTGAGCAACCCCCTCTCTAGAGTGATTTGAGTTTAAAATCCACCGAGAGAAAACCCTAGAGCCAAAAAATTTAAATAGTGGTTCAACATCACTCGAATCTAAGTCCAGTACGCAACGCCTATTACCCCTGAGAGCTTCAAACTCTCTAGACAATTAGGTGTCCATTTCTTTAGAGATAAAGAGTAATTGTGGTTCTCAAAGAAGAAGTTTGTAAAGGTTCAGAGATTGCCTCAAGTATCTACCATGAGTTATCAACATTGATTCACGAACCAATTGTCAAGGAGAATAGGGCGAAGATAGTTTATCTTCTATGTTAAATCACAACCCCTCCAACCAGACGTATTCCTCGTGCATAAGGGAGAACTGGTCTACCAAATTCCTGGTCACCATCGAGCATCACTAGTTACCTCTGCTTCTCCTCTTTACATCGAACTATTTATATCATGTGATTTGTCTCCATGCATGCTTTTAGTTTCCATTTGTTAGTTTGTATTCGCTCGCTATACACTATTTACATTCGCTCCGCTGCTGGGTTCCAAGAGTTTTGATATTTCCGAAGAAAACTTAAAATTCCCGTTCACCCCTCCCCTCTAGTAGACATACTTCGTTCCAACAATCGGTATCAGAGCAAGGTACTCCTTGACTTTGCTCATTTTGGTCTAACCATCTTGGAGTTTAACTCTGTCTTCGGTGAGCTACATGTCGCACCTCAAGATTCCTATCTTCGATGGGACGGACTATCCCTTCTGGAAGGAGAATATGAAGATCCATCTCCGAGCTATTGATGATGATATGTGGAACATGGTGCAGAATGGATACACGTTTGTAGTGCCCCCAGGTCCCCACTGACCGCGAGAAGAAACTCATTCAGATGGATGCTCAAGCTAAAGATGAAATTGGTGGTCATCTCTCTCTCGTGCTCAATTTCTTTGCTATCGTTAGTGTGAAACAGCAAAGGAATTGTGGGACATTCTTGAGAAGATAAATGAGGGTGTTTCAACTCAGAAAGAAGGTCGCATTGATACTATTCAAGAAAAGTTCAATTGGCTCAAGCGAATCGGAAATGAAAGCTATCAACAAACTTTAGATCGTCTGAGTGACATTGCAAGCGAGCTACAAGGTCCCAGTGCCAAAGACATCACTGATCATGAATTTGTGAAGAAACTGCTCCAATCTCTTGACAACTCATTCGACACACTAGTTCTGGTGATTAGGGAACGAGCTGATTTCAAAGTTCTCGACTCTGCTGATATCATCGAAAGGCTAAACACCCACGAGGAACAAGAAGAAAAGAGAGATCTCTATGGCTCAAGTCACTGCAAAAGTCATGCTCTCAAGGCTGTGGCTGATTCTTCCTCAGAAGGAAATGCTGAAGAAGATTCAAATGGCCTAGAAAGGATCAGCAAAGATCTCGCATTAATCACGAAAAGATTCCAGTGAGTTCACAGAAAGAACTAGTTCCAGAAGAAAGGATCGAGAAAATCTGGCGGTTCAAAATCTTCATCAAAACCTACTGGAGATTACAACTGCTTCAAGTGCAAAAAGCCAGGACATTTCAATTCGGACTCTCCTCTCTATCAAGCTAAAATCTGTGCCAGTGGAAGATATGATTCAACAAACAACCATGGAAAAGGAAAGATCAAGAACTACGACTCCTATCATGAGAAGAAAACGAAGAAGTTCTCCAAGAAGAAGGACATCTTGTCGTGATGGAAAACGATCACCTATGGGGCCACCGGCCCCTTGTGGTTCGGCAAGGGGAAGGTCACGTTGCACAAAGAGCAGTGGCCATGAAACACCATGACGATGATGACACTGATAGTTTTTACGCAGGTTAAGGCCATCGTGAGGCGTAAAACCCTTTTCCTTCTTTGGTGGATTTGATGTAGGAACCCAAAGAACGTGCATCGCTCAAGCCCGGCAAGGTGGCCTCAGGGAGAGTAGCTACGCATGTACAAGTTTGTAAGGGTCCGAATCCTTTGCTAGGTTGCCCTGGACCTCCTTCTATACCTTAAGGGGTGACCAGAATGGCAAAATAGTCTTTATCTAATGATTAGATAGCTAGCAGTGCTATCATACCGAACTCCGACAGTTAGGACAAAGTGCATTAAAGGCACTGCTAGGTGTCACGCTGAGAATGCAGCCCGACAAGCCCCCCGTGCCGCTCAATCATCTTTTTCTTATCTACTTGACACGTCTCTGGACGGGTGTCATATGAAGGTAATCTGTCTTCCAAATTTCTGCCACATGCCTAGTGGAAGCCACTTCATCACATGACGGCTTGACACCGCAATTATAAGTGATTTGCTTTGCAATGCGGTGGAGCAGTGGCGCCTTGCCGGGGAGGCTAGCCATTGGCGTACCCGGCAAGCTTGCCGGGGAAATCTTGGACTCGTCCCTGGGATGTCCTCAACACGGCCAGGCTCTCCTGCCGGCAAGGGAAGCCTTCCCGAGGTGGTGCTTCTTCTATTTGTCTTGGCCTTCTTGATCCGCTCTTTGATCTCACTAAGAGCTGCTTCTCTGGCTTGGCCTTGATTTGCATGTTGGTGTAGCTATTCCCTTGTAGAGCTTTGGCTGCCGTGGCGAAGGCCTACTGTCCGTGCACAAGTCAGGGCAAACATACACCATTGTTTGTGTAACCCACAGAAGCCCTCGGGCCTGAGCCATATGTGTCGCCGGGCACATTGGGTTAGGCCCCAAAAAGTGCACGGACACGTGTCGAAAAAGTGTTGCGCACGCAGTGGTTGTTATGATGACCAGTCAATCCAATGTCCACTCCACGTAATTACCGTAGGCCGTGGGGTCATGGGACTGTAATAGTTAATGGGTGGTGCGCTTGTAAAATGGTAACTTTTCTGAGAGAAAAATAGCGAAGAGCTAGCCCCCACGCCCATTCCCAATAAAAAGGCAACGCGAAGGGGTGTTGCTCATTCACATCTGTTTCTCCTCCCATCATCTTCTTCCTCAAGCCAAGCAACCGCTCCCACACCAACATCCGCCTCTAACACTCTGCTAAATCTCCCACTCTCCCTGTGATCCCAAGAGATGGGGAAAAAGGCCGTCGCTGCGAGGGGGAAGTGGGCTGTCACCGCGAAGGATGCCGCAGCTGAGGGGAAGAAGACAAGAGCGGTGGAGCTACATAGGAAGCGGCAAGGGGATGTGGTTTTGTTCCCGTTGAACTTGTACGCCAATACCCTGACCGCGAGGTATGCATACATGTGGGGTAGGGATGTCTCTAAGGGGCATGGAGCGCCCGTGGTCTTGACAGCGGGGAACGAGGTTCTAGCAAACTCGTACTGCTTTTTTGCGCATACTTCTTCTGTGGCCTCACCTCCCCCTTCTCTGATTTCTTTCAAGCCATGATGGTGGTGTATAGATTCCAAGTTCTGGATTTCACGCCAAATGCAATGGCGTGCATGGCAATCTTCACCCATCTGTGCGAGAATTTCGTCGGAGTCACCTGCAATGTGGACTTGTTCAGGCATTTTTTCGTTCCGCGGGTCAAAGAAAAATCTCATCGCTTGGGGAATATAAGCTAGATCCCCCAGGGCAAAAAAGAGGATAGGGATTATCTCCTATGCTAGCATCACAGAAGGTGGGAAGAGTGGAGGCTAGACTGGTGCTGGATTCAGGATGAGGATGCCCAGAGTTCTATGCGGCACGGACGAAATGCGTCGTGTGTGGCAGTGAATGGCGCAAGCCAGGCCTTACCAACGACAGGCTCCGCCCGACGCCAAAAATGATTGCTCGCCTTAACGCTGTTGGGCTCACCATCGAACAAGTGGGGGCTGGCTTCCTCCGGTGCCGCATCGCGCCACTGCAGACGAGGGACATATTCACTTGGGAGTACGGGAATGCCGGTGTCGGCATTCTGGGAACCAGGGTACCCAGACCTGCCTGCCTGCGGCCCATGATGTGGCTTCATCAACAGCCTGGTATGGCCCAGCTTCGACTACGACAAGACAAAACCCTTGCGAGGGTCCAAGCCTCGTGAGGCGGGTGACATCAAGACCTCCCGAGGGAGCAGCCTCGTTGGGTGGCCTCCTGAGCGGAGCGGAGATTTCTAAGCGAGACCAGGCCTCATGAGGCTGGAATGACATCAGCCATGACGTCAAAGGCCAGGCGCACGCCAGCATGCGCAGATCAGCAGGTTTCCTCTTTGGTGCAAAGGAGACAAGCGCAGGTGTGGAGTCCCAAGGAATCCGCTAAAGGTTGCCATTTGCGTGCAACGAGACCAAGATTGCCAAAATGGCAAGATGGATGTCATTGCCGAGCCCACCACGACGTCATGCTTAGAGGCTTTGGAGGCAAAGACCACCTTTTGTCGGGATTATATGTACTTGTTCCCCTTCAAATTTGGCCGTTGTGGGATCCCTTCCCGCCTAAGTTTTGCCGGAAGAGGACCAAGGCCAGTATAAATAGAGCCTAGCCACCATCGGAGAGAGGGATCGACTCATCTGGTGATCATCTCATAGAACCACCAAGAGCTCATCAGAAGAACACGCCTCCCGAGGCTGTTCTTCAACTTGTACTAGTTTGTCCACAGCCCCTCACGAGGCTAATCCACCACAAAGTAGGAGTAGGGTATTACACCGCAAGGTGGCCCGAACCTGGGTAAACAGCCATGTCTTTCTCTGTCGTGTTCATAGAGCTAGGTCATGAGAGCGGCAGATTGAGAGGCTTGAGAGGTCGAGTTCTTTGCACACGCCCCTGAGTTCGAACCTTTCTTGGGTCCGCAGAGCCTGGAATCTGACATTTGGCACGCTAGGTAGGGGGCGTGTCAGAGGTCATCCTCTTTGTCAACCATGCTCCGCCCTCGCCGTTCCTCCATGGTGGGCACCGCTTCTTCCGCTAGTCCACCAGGCGCATTCAGAGGCACTATGGGCCTCCGAGCCTTTTCCCCCGCCTTGCGACAGGTGTAGTGGCCTTTGAAGTTCAGGTCGGAGCTGCCGCCGTGCTATGCCGGTGCGGCGAACCCTGCGGGATTCCTCCAGGCGTACAAGGAGGCCATCCGGGCGGCGGGCGGAGACAACAAGGTCATGGCCAAGTGGCTGTCCATGGCGCTCATGGGCATGCCACACACCTAGCTGGTCAGCTGACCAGAGTCTTTGGTAGCTTCGTGGGAGGAGTTGCGCAGGTTATTCGCCACACGCTTCGCGGTTCCGGCGCACCACGCCATCGCCGCCATCTTCGGCGATTCGCAGGTGCCGGCTTTAGACCGCCACACCAAGCAGTTCTTCTGTCAGATAGGGGCTCCTCCATCCCTGCGAGGGGCCCCTCCGGGCTGGGTGGCACCCTAGGATGACCTCACCTTCAAAGTGAGAGATCACCCCAAGACCACGGCCGGTGCAGGAGCATTGCCCATGCTCTGCACCCCCACCATCTGTAACGTAGCAGTAACCAGGACCCTCATCGATGGCGGTGACGGCCTCAACACCCTCTCCGTGGAGGCATCCGTCCTGCTCCACATCCATCATTATCGTCTCCTTTCCACCAAGCCGTTATTAGGAGTGGTCAGCGGCTCCACCCGCCCTGTGGGGCAGATTCTTCTCCCCGTCACCTTTGGGACGCGTGGCAACTACCGCATCGAGCTCATCGACTTCGATGTCGCACGCATCGGGCTCTCGTACAACACCGTTCTCGGGTACCCGGCCCTTGCCAAGTTCATGGTGGCGACTCACCCTGGCTACATCATCATGAAGATTCCAGGGAGCAGCGGCGTCCTCACCGTGCCAGGAGACACTGGAGATGCGCTAGCAGCCCTCAAACTCGCCTTCAGGGCCGCGACGGCCGCAAGACCAAGTACAAAGAGTGTACCGGAGGGCCCGGGGGCTGCCCCGGCAAAGAAGAAGCCGTGTTTTCCCAAGACTGAGCCGAGACGATGTAAGTACCGGTCGACGAAGACGGGAAGTCGGGAGCCACCTTCACCAAAGGCGCTGGTCTCCCCCAAGACCAGGACGAGGCGCTGGTCAGCTTCCTCCGTGAGAATAAGAATGTGTTCGCGTGGCAAGAGACGGACCTAGTAGGCGTCCCGCGGGGGGTGATCGAACACCACCTCAGCGTGTGCACCCATGCTCGCCCCATGAAGCAGAAGGTGCAGTGCCAAGCCTCGGTGAAGCATCATTCATCGTTCAGGAGACCCGCAAGCTACAGGAGGCCGATGTTATCCGGGAAGTGCGGCACCCGGAGTGGTTGGCGAACCCAGTCATCGTCCCCAAGAAGGGCGGGAAAGAGCGCATGTGCGTTCACTTCACAATCCTGAATAAAGCTTGCCATCAAGATCCATTTATGCTTCCTCGCATCGACCAGATCGTCGACTCCACGACCGAGTGCGATTTTCTGTGCTTCTCGGACGCCTTCTTAGGCTACCATCAGATCAATATGGCGGTGGAAGATATAGAGAAGACGGCCGTCATGACTCTGTGCGGGGTGTATTTCTACACATGCATGCCATTTGGGTTGCGCAATGCCAGAACAACTTTCCAGCGGTTGATGCACATCTCCTTGGGCAAGCAGCTTGGAAGAAGCGCAGAAGCTTATGTTGACGATATAGTGGTCAAGTCCCGGGAGGCCAGAACCCTTCTTGAAGATCTGGAGGAGACGTTCGCCAACCTGCACGAAGTGAAGCTGAGGGTTAATCCTGAGAAGTGTGTATTCGGTGTCCCGTCAGGTAAGCTGCATGGGTTCTTGGTGTCACACAGAGGAATCGAGGCCAACCCAGAGAAGGTCAAGGCAATAGAAAGGATGAGCCCGCCTCAAACTCTCAAGGAGATGCAGAAGCTGGCAGGCTGCGTGACTTCACTTGGGCGCTTCATCTCCAAGCTAGGCGAGCAAGCCCTCCCATTCGTCAAGCTGATGAAGAGGAAGGGCCCGTTCAAATGGACTCCAGAAGCCGATGCGGCTTTCCAAGGCCTCAAAAGGTAACTCACCAGCCCACGGATGATGGTGGCGCCTCGTCCTCTCGAGCCTCTGGTGCTTTACCTAGCCTCCACGTTGAACTCAGCCAGTGCGGCGCTAGTGGTGGTCCGCGAGGAGCATCCTACCAAGGGTGTGTAGCGCAGATCCGCACACCCATCCAAGACACCATGACCTCAGGACGGCGCACCTGAGGCCGCAACAACCGTCAGGGGATAGGGTCCCGGAGGTCACGGCCCCTGAGACCGCAATGACCCCTTCTGAGGGTGGGTTTCCTGAGGCTACGTCACCCCAAGAGTGTGGGGACCGATTCTCCGGGTATTAATTTCCAGAAAATGGCCCTTGTGCTCACCAGCCCCAGGATAACTGTTAGCTGATGAGGCACCAACTTGATATAGAAATTCCAAGCAAAATACAAAATATGTAGTACAAGACCATTGTGGCCTATGAGTACAACAAATGGTTTCTAGTGGTTGATGGCGGAAGCGGTTTGTGGATCATTAGTGTCTATGGGACTCCATGTTTCCACAGGAACAGCTGACCGGGTTGACTCCTATCTTCGCGAGACTACTATCACCGTTGCTTAAGTTCCGGGGCTGACGGCGTGGTCGCTCCTCTCCGCGCAATAAAAACTGGCCAAGACAATAGCCAGGGACAAGCCAGTGAGTACTTTGAATGTACTCGCAAACATTATGAACACAGGCATAATATGACAGTGATGTGCTGAAAATATTATATGAACATGATGTCAGTCACCAATGACAAATAAAGCTCTGATGCGTACAAACATGTTAAATATGAATATGCAATAATATATCAATATTAAAATTTTGTAATGAATAATAAACATGCCACAGTCAGGCGTCTGAGCGACACCACATAAAGGGCTTTAAAAGAAATGCCACAGTCGGGCGTCTGAGCGACACCACATAAAGGGCTTTAAAAGAAATGCCACAGTCGGGCATCTCAGTGACACCACATAAAGGGCTTTAAAATAAATGCCACAGTCGGGCGTCTGAGTGACACCACATAAAGGGCTTTAAAAGAAATGCCACAGTCGGGCGTCTGAGCGACACCACATAAAGGGCTTTAAAAGAAATGCCACAGTCGGGCATCTGAGCGACACCACATAAAGGGCTTTAAAAGAAATGCCACAGTCGGGCGTCTGAGCGACACCACATAAAGGGCTTTAAAAGAAATGCCACAGTCGGGCATCTGAGCGACACCACATATAGGGCTTTAAAAGAAACAATCATAGTGAATATCCCGGAGGTAGAACCATCCCAGAGATACTCGATGATAACAATAATATCACGGGTTATTCAATAATAATAATAATCATAAGTATCACAAGTCACAAGTTGTGATTCCAGTCCTAGTTTAACATATTCACCTCCGAAGACCGACACTAAGACCGACACTTGACCCATCCCAGACTGTAGTCCTTAACCACGGACATGGCTATTCGAATAGGTTTTAATCTCTGCAGAGGGTGTACTCTTTACCCACGAGTAACGGATTCCTATAGTCCATCGGGACTAATTCCATCTACGGTCCTTTGTTGGAAACACACCTAACTTGCACACACCAGCTTAACTCACATGTGTCTGGAATCACCCACGACACCTGTCAAGCAAAACTCTAAGTGGGGAGGCTACAACCTCGACGTAACATGGGATCACACAATTTATACTGCGCGCAAAACTGGGGAAGCTACCCCCTTCGGTTAAAACGGAAACACCCATGCTCCCGGACCCGGTGGCATGACTACCGAATGCCTCCAGTATCTTCCACCACGGCCTCTCTGTACGGTGTGTTCTAGGAAAGGGGTTGACAACTTACTGAACCGTACCCTACTTATTGTAGAGACGAGTGGTAGTACGAAACAAGTATGGGGGTTACTAGCACAAGACTCGATCTACGGTCGACTCAGGAGGTTATAATATTTCCTGCATGATTAACATAACAATGCATATATTTCAAACAACAGATAGAAACATCACGCGACATACCCATGTTGCCATACCGGACACGACCGTCTCGATAGAGGATTAGGGACAAGGCCGTGTCTACCCAAGACAAAGGCCTTCCCGGCTTCCCTTCCGGTATGCAAGAAAGATGTATGACGGTGATTTCCATCACAAATCACGCCAACTTCATTAGCATAAACTCATTAATATGCACCCATGAATAGGATCACATCCTCACATAAAATGACGCATGCATGCGTCGAGGTGGTGTTATCACCGAGTCAACAACACACACAAAAGTATTACACCAGGGTTCAGAATGCTTGCCTTCAGGTCATGAGAATGAAGGGTGCATCCAAAACATCTTGAAATCTTCAAAAATCCTATTTAAAAGAATATATATGAATTAACACACAAAAAGAAAATAGCACAAAAGGTTGTCTTGAAATTTTTTCAAATAAATCTTAAAATAAACTAGGCATTATTTGAAAGAGGTAGGAAAAAGAATCAATTCATTTGGAGTTGTATTTAAAAAGTTACAGCCGGTCAAAGTTTGGTCAAAACTCTTATATTTAAATAAAAACAGGAAAAGAAAACATTTCGAAATATATGTACACGTCGAAGGCACATTTTAAAAATGCTCTTCCACTTATCCAGCATGGATTGCGCCTGAGTCACTGCCAATGGGTCTAGGGGGCCCCACTGGTCAGGTTTGACCAGTCTCCTTCCCTCTCCTTCCTCTGGCCGAACAGAGGCGGGGACTCCGGCGATCGTCGCCGGCGTTTGGCGGCTTCTCGCGGCCCCCGAGGGTGGGGATGGATCCGCTGGAATGGTGCGGTCCTCCCGGTGGTCGCTGGGTCGGCGGGGACGGCGTGAGCTGCCGGCGGTGAGCTTCGCGGTGGAGGAGGCTTCGGGGACAAAGTGATTTTTGGGCCGCGGTGGCTCCTGATCAAAATGGAGCAGGGGGACGGACTCACGGGAGGAAAAGAAAGCTCTTGGTGGAGAGAGTGGAGAGGGGGAGGCTTTGGTGGCGCCGGAGTGGCCTGGTTAGTGACAGCGGCTGGAGTTGCTGGAGAGGAAGGAGACGACCCTCTCCCATCGATTGAAGGCTAAGGGGGCACGAGTGGGACGGGGTGAGGTTGCCTACGTGCGGGTTTGAGCTCGGGGTCTCCTTATATAGGCGATGGAGGTCGGTTTGCGGCGGCCGTGGATAAGCTTGCCGGCGACCACCGTTCTACAGCTAGGGCGACGTGGCGGCAACGCGCTGGATGAGCATGCACTACTCCAGGAGGCAGGTGGCAAGCGCTGGTGGCTTGGGCGGCGCCGACACGGCCGGGGCTGCAAGCGTCCGCCAGCTAGCCACCACGGCCGTCCTGACGGTGGCGCTGTGGGGTGCCAGGTTGGTCGGGGTGGTGTGGCGGTGCAGGGGAACACGGAGTGTTGGCTGGGACCGGTCACGGCCGGATTTGAGTGCGGGGCGTGACGCGGCGGCTTGGGCGCTCGTGGGTGCCAAACGCATGCTCTGGGCGCGCCTAGAGCACGCCTGGGACATGCTCGACGAAATGACAGGGCAACCTAGAGGTCGCGGTTGAAGCTGGCAAGAAACAGGACTAGTCTAAGGTTAGCAAGGGACTAAAGGGACATGGTGGATTGGTCAGGGATTTAAGTTTACTAAGTAAACTTGAAGTCATGCCAAATCAGGCTGTGCACTCAGGGTGTTTGACAAAATGCCAAAGGCACCTGGGTAGTTCTTGGAGTGGCCAAAATCTCCAGATCTGTGTCTCTGTGGATGTAAGAGAGGGTGGTGAAGTTAGTTTGCAAAAAGGGGAAACTTGCTAGTGCAAGTTTTGCAAAACTACATTACTGGACATGGAGTAAATGGCATCATTACAAGGGCCAAAAGTGTTCCAAAGAGAGCATGCTCCTGGACTTAGGGGTTTTGCAGGGTTGGCTACAAGCATGAGAAAGCACAAGGTCACTTGAGCATGGAAGGATGGGGTTGCAGTAGAAAACACAAGTCTGGTCCAGAATGAAAAAGAGGTTGATGCACTCAAATTTTCCAAAGGATATCACTATGTTTTTGCATAAAGTTGGATGGCATGCTACTACTGATATCCCATAATTTTGGTGGAGGCTCTAGGGAAATATTTAAATGGGTTGTAGTGCAAAAATGCCCACTGGACCAGAGAAGAAAAACATGTGTAACACTCAAAATAAGCAATGAAATAATTTTATTATTACACAAAAGTGATCTGGGGGCATCACATGACATCTCCAAATTTTGGTTGGAAAATTAGTTAAATTTATCAACAGGTTGCAGTACAAACAGAGCTCCAAAAATTAAAACAAGCCATTTTAATGATTAAAGCTCAGGGTGAAATAATTTCATAAATAAATCTACTGATTAAGAAATTGTTATACAGAGAGCATAAAAGTTTAGTATTTTGGAAAGCTCCACTGGGAAAAAAATAATTATCCTCAAAATTAAAAGAGGTGCTCTAAACTCCACAGAAAATAATCCAGAAAGAAAAATTTTAAAACTCCTGGCAAAAATTTTAATTATCAAAAATTTGGTTAAATTTTTGGGGTGTTACAATTACTAACCCCCTAAAAAAATCTTGTGCTCGAGATTCGCTAAGGTTCGTAAAACAAGAATAGTTTTACTAGATCAAAGATCATTTTACACAAGCGGTAAAAAGAGGCTACAGTGAGAGGGCAATAAGTGGTGAATAACTACAGTGTGGGCACTGGCGATGTGTGGAGAAATTCCATGTTCAGGACAACGAGTGATTTCTACGCGGGACGTAGTGAATTTAGAATAAATTCTATATTCAACAATACGCTGGTCATACACGAGGGCACATTGCTCCCTCTGGCTGACAGGTGGGACCGGGGCCCACTGTCAGTCTCTCCTTCTTCCTCTGGCTCTCTCTTCTTCCTCTCTCCCGCGCGCTTTTCTGGCTTTCTCCACCGGCGACGTCTAGAGCATAGGGCATCTAGGCCGTACTGTGGTAGTGCGCGGCGTGCTTGCTGCCGGTGTAGTGTGCACTCACATCACGGGCCAGTGCGCTGTCGGCACTGCTCGCGGATTCGCCTCCGAACACCGGCGATCGGGCGACGAGCGGCGCTGGTGGACTTCGCCCACCGTACACCGATCTCGACCTATAAAACAACCGCGGTTCTCCTTCTTCATCTTCGCACCTGGCCTCGCTTCTCCTCCTTCTTCTCCTCCAGTTCTGCTCATCGGAGCTCGAGACGAGGCTCCAATGGCGGAGACGATGCCGGACTGGTATGTGATCCTGGTGTGTGGAGGGCTAGCGGTAGTGCTGGGGCTCTCTGTGCTCCTGTGCGCGATGATCTATGATGATCGTTGTGATGCTGCCGCTCGGGTGCTGGCTCTCCGCGGTGGCGGTGATCATGAGGATTAGGCGTAATCCCGAGTGTTGACCGTTATCGGTGTGTTGGAGGTGGATAGTGTCCGGATGATTGTCTGCTAATCTCTCCCTTGGCGGCATGTGGAATGCTTAGAAGGGTGGTCGGTGAGATGCAACATGGTTGCGTGCATTGCAAGAAGTGTAAGAGTCCGAGTGGTTGTGGGTCTGCTGTCATGGTGCTGCGCGAAATAAAACAAATAAACCATGTAGCGAGAGGATAAAAGATGCAGCAATTCTGGAAGAAGAAAATCGCATTCTAGGATTTTTCGCGGTTTCACCGATTGCTCACGAAGAAAAACCACTCACAACCATAGAAACTAAATACTCAACTCCTCGCATAAATTCAAGGTACCATGCATAAGTTACAACATAATAATAAATGTTGAAATAACAAATACAGTAGTGACATCTAAAATGAGAATGGTAACTGGATAGGGTCTCGAGGAAAAGTTTCTGGTAGTGGAACACACTCCTCTTCTATCGGAGGGAGTGGGTTGACCAATCGATGTATGAGTCTCTCCGGATCGGGCCTCAGTGGTCTGCCAATGGCAATCTGAGGATTCAGATTAGTGAGATTCTGGAGATAATCCATCACTCACTGGTTCAAATGCTCTTGAGCGATGACGTACTGGATGAGGTTGGCCAGTACTGGGTCCCTCTCAATCCGCCCACCGGGGAAAGATGTAACTCCCCCGGGCATTGCACGGCTCGGAAAGTAATAATATCCTCGCTCTCGGGCATAGGGCACTGCGGATCGAAGACGAGCAATCGCTTCGTTCGCAGCAGCCTCTATGGCCAAACGTGGGGTCGGCATAGATTTCCCCATGAAGGAAACCTCCATTGGATCTTGGTTGGGGTCTACGGGAGGAATGTGTACTTCTGCCCAATATTCCGAGGTGGAAGGGGTGATTCTCGATTTGAACAGCTCGTACTGGGGTGGCTGGCTAGAACCCATGGTACTGCAGGTAAAGCCCCACAATATTTTGACAAAGCTACCTGGGATTGCATCTGGGGTTCTCCGATAAATACTAGGGCTCGGCATGGCAAGAAATGGTCGTGGGAGTGGTGCACGAGGTGAAGGTTGCTGGGTAAGGTCACAAGGTGGTCTTCTTTACCATGGTGAAAGGTAATAAATCCGCCAGGTTAGCTCCAAAGGTCGGGGTCAGTGTTAGAGATATACATATCTCATAAAGATACGTGTTACTGTGGGTGTCGTCGGGGTTGGTTTTTGGTAGCTGTTCTCGGAAAGATGTGCAACTATGTGCTGACAAAAATCCGCAAGGTTACTATAAAAACAGAGGCACAACGACAGGCTGCGATAATACACAAGATTACATGATTACAAAGCGGGGATACACTGAGACTCAGCACTACTCGTACAGCTTAGTCTACCTCGTTTACGTCTAAACGGGCGTGTCTGGTGGATGTCGAGGCTTCTCCACGTGTCTCACTGCTGGGATTAGTCGGAGATGGCGGAGGAACTGCAGGGTTGGGGTAGCGATGATGACCATCGCGGGGATTGTTGGCAACAATCCCGTTGGAGTGTGCTCCCAAAAGGTGACGAAGCACTTCTGGGGTCATCAAGATACCTTGGCCGCTGGTTTGAGCTGACCTCAGGGTCTCGATCGGGTGTCCAAACAGCACGACTGGGTTGTCGGTGTCGGACTCGGCTTCCCTACTTGCCGGGGCTCGGCGAACCAGCTCTCCTCGGGCTGCGATCAGATCAATAGTGATTTGATCGAACAACGCCTCTAGTGCACTTACATAGCGCACTAGGTGCAACAATGCGGGATCCGTCTCGTGATCTCCGTTGGCAACTTGGGGTGGTCTACCATACCCTTCACGCCTGGGGTAATAGTAGAACGAGTGACAGTTAACTCTGGGCGACAACTGCCGGAGTTGAACTATAGCTTCTCGAGCGGCTAGCTGGATGGCCCGTGGCTCAAAGGAAGTTGTTCTTCCGGTGAACCTGTAGGGGCGTTCTGGCGACAAACCCCTACCGTAGATGTGCACAGTGGCCCAAAATTGGCGGTCTTCGCCGCTCATGGGTCCCTGGTACACAACATATTCTGGGGGCTCTTCTAACGCGTAGGCACGACGGGTGAGGTTTGCGAGTATGGTCACGAAACCTCCAAGATTGGTTGCTGTTGTCTCATTATGCACTATGGGACCAGGCATTGTGGCTAGGTTGGGGAAGAGGCTGTGCTGGGCCGGTTTGAGGCTAGCGTGCCCTTTTTATAGAAAAGGGGACGGAATCTTCCTTCGCACGCTTGCGAATGAGACATTTTTGCCATCGGTCACTGGCATGGGAGTGATAGGCTAGGCTGATAGGTTGGGCACCGACTGCCAAAAGTGTCGGGATCACTGTGTGGCCATCTTGCACGGGAAGCTTGGCTGGGGTTTTGGTTAGGGTCTGGTAGGTTGGTTTACCTAAGTTATCCGACCTGGCTAAGATAGGATTAGCCAATGGTCAGCCTGACTCTGGTACCAAGTCTGTGGGGACCGATTCTCCGGGTATTAATTTCCAGAAAATGGCCCTTGTGCTCACCAGCCCCAGGATAACTATTAGTTGATGAGGCACCAACTTGATACAGAAATTCCAAGCAAAATACAAAATATGTAGTACAAGACCATTTTGGCCTGTGAGTACAACAAATGGTTTCTAGTGGTTGATGGCGGAAGCGGTTTGTGGATCATCAGTGTCTATGGGACTCCATGTTTCCACAGGAATAGCTGACCGGGTTAACTCCTATCTTTGCGAGACTGCTATCGCCGTTGCTTAAGTTCCGGGGCTGACGGCGTGGTCGCTCCTCTCCGCGCAAGAAAATCTAGCCAAGACAATAGCCAGGGACAAGCCAGTGAGTACTTTGAATGTACTCGCAAACATTATGAACACAGGCATAATATGACAGTGATGTGCTGGAAATATTATATGAACATGATGTCAGTCACCAATGACAAATAAAGCTCTGATGCGTACAAGCATGTTAAATATGAATATGCAATAATATAGCAATATTAAAATTTTGTAATGAATAACAAACATGCCACAGTCGGGCGTTTGAGCAACACCACATAAAGGGCTTTAAAAGAAATGCCACAGTCGGGCGTCTGAGCGACACCACATAAAGGGCTTTAAAAGAAATGCCACAGTCGGACGTCTCAGCGACACCACATAAAGGCCTTTAAAAGAAATGCCACAGTCGGGCGTCTGAGCGACACCACATAAAGGGCTTTAAAAGAAATGCCACAGTCGGGCGTCTGAGCGACACCACATAAAGGGCTTTAAAAGAAATGCCACAGTCGGGCGTCTGAGCGACACCACATAAAGGGCTTTAAAAGAAATGCCACAGTCGGGCGTCTGAGCGACACCACATAAAGGGCTTTAAAAGAAATGCCACAGTCGGGCGTCTTAGCGACACCACATATAGGGCTTTAAAAGAAACAATCATAGTGAATATCCCGGAGGTAGAACCATCCCAGAGATACTCGATGATAACAATAGTATCACGGGTTAGTCAATAATAATAATAATCATAAGTATCACACGTCACAAGTTGTGGTTCCAGTCCTGGTTTAACATATTCACCTCCGAAGACCGACACTAAGACCGACACTTGACCCATCCCAAACTGTAGTCCTTAACCACGGACACGGCTATTCGAATAGGTTTTAATCTCTGCAGAGGGTGTACTCTTTACCCACGAGTAACGGATTCCTATAGTCCATCGGGACTAATTCCGTCTACGGTCCTTTGTTGGAAACACACCTAACTTGCACACACCAGCTTAACTCAGATGTGTCTGGAATCACCCACGACACCTGTCAAGCAAAACTCTAAGTGGGGAGGCTACAACCTTGATGTAACATGGGATCACAAAATTTATACTGCACGCAAAACTGGGGAAGCTACCCCCTTCCGCTACAACCGAAACCCCCATGCTCCCGGACCTGGTGGCATGACTACCGGATGCCTCCAGTATCTTCCACCACGACCTCTCTGTACGGTGTGTGCTAGGAAAGGGGTTGACAACTTACTGAACTGTACCCTACTTATTGTAGAGACGAGTGGTAGTACGAAACAAGTATGGGGGTTACTGGCACAAGACTCGATCTACGGTCGACTCAGGAGGTTGTAATATTTCCTGCATGATTAACATAACAATGCATATATTTCAAACAACAGATAGAAACATCACGCGACATATCCCTCTTGCCATACCGGACACGACCGTCTCGACGGAGGATTAGGGACAAGACCGTGTCTACCCAAGACAGAGGCCTTCCCTGCTTCCCTTCCGGTATGCAAGAAAGACGTATGACGGTGATTTCCATCACAAATCATGCCAACTTCATTAGCATAAACTCATTAATATGCACCCATGAATAGGATCACATCCTCACATAAAATGACGCATGCACGCATCGAGGTGGTGTTATCATCGAGTCAACAACACACACAAAAGTATTACACCAGGGTTCAGAATGCTTGCCTTCAGGTCATGAGAATGAAGGGTGCATCCAAAACATCTTGAAATCTTCAAAAATCCTATTTAAAAGAATATATATGAATTAACACATAAAAACAAAACAGCACAAAAAGTTGTCTTGAATTTTTTCAAATAAATCTTAAAATAAACTAGGCATTATTTGAAAGAGGTAGGAAAAAGAATCAATTCATTTGGAGTTGTATTTAAAAAGTTACAGCCGGTCAAAGTTTGGTCAAAACTCTGATATTTAAATAAAAACAGGAAAATAAAACGTTTTGAAATATACGTACACGTCGAAGGCGCATTTTAAAAATGTGCTTCCACTTATCCAGCATGGATTGCGCCTGAGTCACTGCCAGTGGGTCCAAGGGGCCCCACTGGTCAAGTTTGACTAGTCTCCTTCCCTCTCATTCCTCTGGCCGAACAGAGGCGGGGACTCCGGCGATCGTCGCTGGCGTTTGGCGGCTTCTCACGGGCCCCCGAGGGTGGGGATGGATGCGCTGGACTGGTGCGGTCCTCCCGGTTGTCGCTGGGTCGGCGGGGACGGCGTGAGCTGCGGGCGGCGAGCTTCACGGCGGAGGAGGCTTCGGGGACAAAGTAATTTTTGGGCCGCGGTGGCTCCCGATCAAAATGGAGCAGGGGGACGGGCTCACGGGAGGAAAAGAAAGTTCTTGGTGGAGAGAGTGGAGAGGGGGAGGCTTTGGTGGCACCGGAGTGGCCTGGTTAGTGACGGCGGCTGGAGTTGCCGGAGAGGAAGGAGACGACCCTCTCCCATCGATTGACGGCTAAGGGGGCACGAGTGGGACGGGGTGAGGTTGCCTGCGTGCGGGTTTGAGCTCGGGGTCTCCTTATATAGGCGATGGAGGTCGGTTTGCGGCGGCCGTGGATAAGCTTGCCGGCGACCGCCGTTCTGTAGCTAGGGCGACGTGGCGGCGACGCGCGCTAGAGGACGGAGCTGTGGATGAGCACGCACTGCTCCAGGAGGCAGGTGGCAAGCGCTGGTGGCTTGGGCGGCGCCTACACGGCCGGGGCTGCAAGCGTCCGCCAGCTAGCCGCCACGGCCGTCCTGACGGTGGCGTTGTGGGGTGCCAGGTTGGTCGGGGTGGTGTGGCGGTGCAGGGGAACACGGAGTGTTGGCTGGGACCGGTCACGGGCCGGATTTGAGTGCGGGGCGTGATGCGGCAGCTCGGGCGCTCGTGGGTGCCAAACGCATGCTCTGGGCGCGCCCAGAGCACGCCCGGGACATGCTCGACGAAATGACAGGGCAGCCTAGACGTTGCGGTTGAAGCTGGAAAGAAACAGGACTAGTCTAAGGTTAGCAAGGGACTAAAGGGACATGGTGGATTTGTCAGGGATTTAAGTTTACTAAGTAAACTTGAAGTCATGCCAAATCTGGCTATGCACTCAGGGTGTTTGACAAAATGCCAAAGGCACCTGGGTAGTTCTTGGAGTGGCCAAAATCTCCAGATCTGTGTCTCTGTGGATGTAAGAGAGGGTGGTGAAGTTAGTTTGCAAAAAGGGGAACTTGCTAGTGCAAGTTTTGCAAAACTACATTACTGGACATGGAGTAAATGGCATCATTACAAGGGCCAAAAGTGTTCCAAAGAGAGCATGCTCCTGGACTTAGGGGTTTTGCAGGGTTGGCTACAAGCATGAGAAAGCACAAGGTCACTTGAGCATGGAAGGATGGGGTTGCAGTAGAAAACACAAGTCTGGTCCAGAATGAAAAAGAGGTTGATGCACTCAAATTTTCCAAAGGATATCACTATGTTTTTGCATAAAGTTGGATGGCATGCTACTACTGATATCCCATAATTTTGGTGGAGGCTCTAGGGAAATATTTAAATGGGTTGTAGTGCAAAAATGCCCACTGGACCAGAGAAGAAAAACATGTGTAACACTCAAAATAAGCAATGAAATAATTTTATTATTACACAAAAGTGATCTGGGGGCATCACATGACATCTCCAAATTTTGGTTGGAAAATTAGGTAAATTTATCAACAGGTTGCAGTACAAATAGAGCTCCAAAAATTAAAACAAGCCATTTTAATGATTAAAGCTCAAGTTGAAATAATTTAATAAATAAATCTACTGATTAAGAAATTGTTATACAGAGAGCATAAAAGTTTAATATTTTGGAAAGCTCCACTGGGAAAAAATAATTATCCTCAAAATAAAAGAGATGCTCTGAACTCCACAGAAAATAATCCAGAAAGAAAAATTTTAAAACTCCTGGCAAAAATTTTAATTATCAAAAATTTGGTTAAATTTTTGGGGTGTTACAAAGAGGAACAAGACTCGGCAGGCGCTACCTCCCTTGTCAAGCATCCTGTCTACTTTATCAGTACCGCACTACGTGACGCGCGAGCACGTTACCCTATGCCACAGAAGCTCCTCTTGGCACTCCTCATCGCCTCTAGGAAGCTACGCCACTACTTCCAAGGCCACCCTATCAAGGTCGTCTCAGCCTACCGCATGGAGAGAGTACTCCGAAGCCCCAACGCCGTAGGAAGAGTTGCCAAGTGGAACATCGAGTTGCAGGCGTTCCAGCTGCAGTTCAGCACCACCCGAGTCATCAAGGGCACATCCCTCACTGACTTTGTGGCTGAATGGACTGACTCACCAAGTCAAGAAGTGGGCGAGGATCGCTCCCTCGTCCCAGGAGATGAATCACCCGATGGTTGGGTCATGTACTTTAATGGTTCATTCACGTGTCAGGGAGCGGGGGCTGGAGTCGTGCTCATCTCGCCCACCCGAGACAAGCTCTACTATGTCGTGCAGCTTTGCTTCCAGCGTGGCGAGAAGGTCTCCAACAACATTGCTGAATTCGAGGGCCTGATCGCCGGGCTCAGGGCTGCGGTAGCCCTGCGAGTCAGGCGCCTTACCATCAGGGGCGACTCCCAGCTCCTCATCAACTTCACCAACAAAGAGTACATGCCAAAGGACGAGCACATGGAGGCATACCTCGAGGAGGTACATAAAATTGAGAAGCAATTTTTAGGTTTTGAACTGCAGCACGTGCCACGTGGCACGAACGAGGAGGCGGACGGCATCGCCAAGAGGGCATCCCGGTGCCTCCCCCAGGAGCCTGGCATCTTCGAGGAGCGGCTCTTCAAGCCGTTGGCGGTTCCTCCTATCGCCGAGCTAGCACCACCTTGGGAGGAACTGCCCGCGACACCCACCACGGGCGCCCCAGCCTGTGGCCCGGCCTCAGGGGCCAATATGATCCTCGCGCTCGAGCCTCGGGAGGCGTGCTGGACCGAGGAGTTCAAGGCGTACCTGCTTCAGGGCACCCTGCCAGAGAAGAAAGTGGATGTTGAGCAGGTGGATTGCCAGGCCACCGCATATTGCATCCAGGACGGCGAGCTCTAGCGAAGGCTCCCAAACGACGTCGCCCTTCGATGCATCTCCAAGGAGCAGGGGTGCGAGTTGCTAGCCGACATCCACGGTGGGGATTGTGGGCATCAGTCTTCATCACGCACCCTAGTGGGCAAGGCCTTTCGCAGCGGGTTCTACTGGCCCATAGCACTCAACGACGCCACCGACTTGGTAAGATCTTGTGAGGCCTGTCAGTTCCATGCTAAGCACATCCATCAGCCTGCTCAGGGCCTCTAGACCATCCCTCTCTCGTGGCCATTTGCGGTTTGGGGGATAGACATCTTGGGCCCGTTTCCCCGAGCACCCGGGGGCTATCGCTACCTGTACATCGCCATCAACAAATTCACCAAGTGGGCGAAAGTGGAAGCTATCCGCACAATCCTAGCTGGCTCTGCAGTCAAGTTCATCAAGGGCCTCATAAGCTGCTTCGGGGTGTCCAACCGCATCATCACCGACAATGGCTCCCAGTTCACAAGAAACCTCTTTAAAACATATTGTGCTAACCTTGGGACGTAGATATGTTATGCTTCGGTGGCGCACCCGTGGAGGAATGGCCAGGCCAAGCGTGCCAATGCGGAGGTCCTGAGGGGCCTCAAGGCAAGGAGCTTCAAGAAGAAGCTAGAGGCTTGGGGTAGGGGCTGGCTCGACGAGCTCCCGTCCATGCTATGATCCATCCGCACCACCGCCACCAAGCCTACAAGCGAGACCCCGTTCTTCCTCATCTACATAGCTGAGGCAGTCCTCCCTCATGAGGTCAAGCATCGCTCCCCGCGGGTCCTGGCATTCGACGAGGCGCGTCAGGATGCCATGCGGGAGATGGACCTTGTGCTGGGGGAGGAATGATATGTCTCCAACATATCTACTTTTCCAAACACTTTTGCCCTTGTTTTGGACTCTAACTAGCATGATTTGAATGAAACTAACCTGGACTGACGCTGTTTTCAGCAGAACTGCCATGATGTTGTTTTATGTGTAGAAAAGAAAAGTTCTCAGAATGTCCTGAAAATCCACGGAGGCACTTTTTGGAATTAATAAGAATTTCTGGGCGAAAGAAATACACCAGGGGGCCCACAGGCCGTCCATGAAACAGCCCCCCCCCAAGGGCGCGTCCTCCTATCTTGTGGGCCCCGTGGACCTCCACCGACCGGTACTCCAACTCCATATATTCACGTTCGGGGAGAAAAAAATCGGAGAGAAAGTTTCATCGCGTTTTACGACACGGAGATGCCGCCAAGCCCTAATCTCTCTCGGGAGGGCTGATCTGGAGTCCGTTCAGGGCTCCGGAGAGGGGGATTCGTCACCGTCGTCATCATCAACCATCCTCCATCACCAATTTCATGATGCTCACCGCCGTGTGTGAGTAAGTCCATCGTAGGCTTGCTGGATGGTGATGGGTTGGATGAGATTTACCATGTAATCAAGTTAGTTTTTTTAGGGTTTGATCCCTAGTATCGACTATGTTCTGAGATTGATGTTGCTATGACTTTGCTATGCTTAATGCTTGTCACTAGGGCCCGAGTGTCATGATTTCAGATCTGAACCTATTATGTTTTCATGAATATATGTGTGTTCTTGATCCTATCTTGCAAGTCTATAGTCACCTATTATGTGTTATGATCCGACAACCCCGAAGTGACAATAATCGGGATACTTCTCGGTGATGACTGTAGTTTGAGGAGTTCATGTATTCACTATGTGCTAATGCTTTGTTCTGGTTCTCTATTAAAAGGAGGCCTTAATATCCCTTAGTTTCCGCTAGGACCCCGCTGCCACGGGAGGGTAGGACAAAAGATGTCGTGCAAGTTCTTTTCCATAAGCACGTATGACTATTTACGGAATACATGCCTACATTACATTGATGAACTGGAGCTAGTTCTGTGTCACCCTATGTTATAATTATTACATGAGGAATCGCATCCGGCATAATTAGCCATCACTGATCCATTGCCTACGAGCTTTTCATATATTGTTCTTCGCTTATTTACTTTTCCGTTGCTACTGTTACAACAACTACAAAAACCCAAAACTATTATCTTTACTTTTGCTACCGTTACTTTTATTATCATACCACTTTTGCTACTAAATACTTTGCTGCAGATACTAAGTTATCCAGGTGTGGTTGAATTTACAACTCAACTGCTAATACTCAAGAATATTCTTTGGCTCCCCTTGTGTCGAATCAATAAATTTGGGTTGAATACTTTACCCTCGAAAGCTGTTGCGATCCCCTACACTTTTGGGTTATCAAGACTAATTTCTGGCACTGTTGCTGGGGAGTATAGCTCTATTCTCTGAGTCACTTGGGATTTATATCTGTTGATCACTATGAAGAACTTGAAAGACAACAGAACTACTATTTTGCCCTCAACTACGAGGAGAGGTAAGGAACTGCCATCTAGCTCTGCACTAGATTCTCCTTCCGTTATTAGTAGGCTTGCGACACCTAAACTTGCTACTACTATGAATTCTGATATGTCGCATGTTATTGATGATGCCACTTCTGCTATGCATGATGAAACTACTTCTGTGCTTGATACTACTTTGCCATTAGGTGAATTTCTTGATGAACAACTTGCTAGAGTTAGGGGGAATGAAAATATTGAAGATGCTATTATAGATGATAGTGATGATGAAGGTTCTCCCAATGATTATGTATTACCTGTTGTTCCTGAGGGTTATGTTATGAATGAAGAAGCTGCTAGGGAAATCTTTGCTTGCAATGATAGATACGATCTTAAGAAATTATTAGCTAAATGGAAGCAGCAGTCTCTTAATTCTCTGTTGATCCTGAAATTATTACTTTAGTTGAATTTGATCCTTTTTATTGGCTTGAATCTGAAACTGTTGTGGCACATCTTACCAAGTTAAATGATATAGCTACCCTGTTTACTCATGATGAGAAGTCTCGCTATTATTATATTCTTAAGATATTTCCGTTCTCATTAAAGGGTGATGCTAAGACTTGGTATAATTCTCTTGCTCCTGGTTGTGTGCGTAGTCCCCAGGATATGATTTATTACTTCTCTGCTAAATATTTCCCTGCTCATAAGAAACAAGCTTCCTTGCGGGAAATATATAATTTTGTGCAAATCAAAGAAGAGTCTCTCCCACAAGCTTGGGGGAGGCTTCTCCGGTTACTTAATGCTTTGCCTGATCATCCTCTCAAGAAAAATGAAATACTTGATATCTTTTATAATGGACTAACTGATGTTTCCAAGGACTACTTGGATAGTTGTGCTGGTTGTGTTTTCAGGGAAAGAACAGTCGACAAAGCTGAAATATTATTGACTAATATGTTGACTAATGAAAATAATGGGACTCTTCCTGAGCCAACTCCTGAAGCAATTCCTGAAACAATTGAGCCAACTCATGAGCATATTCCTAAACCCACTCCGAAGAAGAGAGGTGTTTTATTTCTCAGTCCTGAAGATATGCAAGAGGGAAAGAAATCAATGAAAGAAAAAGGTATTAAAGCTGAAGATGTTAAGAATTTACCTCCTATTGAAGAAATACATGGTCTTAATATACTGCCTGTTGAAGAACCACATTGTAAAGGTAAAATCTCTCTATAGATATGATAAAGTTGAAATCCCCTCTACTAAATTTCATAGCCCGTGCTTAGATAAATTTGATGAATTTATGGCTAGACAAGAAAGTTTTTATGCTTATGTTGGTAGAGAGTTAAAGAATAATGCTTTTGAGATAGGACGTGTAAGCGATAATCTAGCTAGAGTTAAAGATGAACTCAAACTCGTTAGCAAATATGCTTCTATGGTTGCTACTCAAGCTGAGCAAGTACTCAAAGCTCAAAATGATTTGCTTGATGAACTAAATAATAAAAATGACTTTGGTGTTAGAGTGGCTACTAGAACTGGTAGAATGACTCAGGAACCTTTGTATCCTGAAGGACACCCTAAGAGAATCGAGCAAGATTCTCAGAGAAATTATTTTGGAGGCACCTAGTTCTTCTAAAAATAATAAGAAGAAAACGATAGAACTTGGCATGCTTCTAGTGAACCTACTGTAGACACACCTGAGAATCCCAATGATATTTCTATCTCTGATGCTGAAACACAATCAGGTGATGAACATGAACCTAGTGATAATGTTAATGATAATGTTCATGTTGATGCTCAACCTAGCAAAAACAATGATGTAGAGATTGAACCTGCTGTTGGTCTTGATAACCCACAATCAAAGAAATAACGTTATGATAAGAGAGATTTTGTTGCTAGGAAGCATGGTAAAGAAAGAGAACCATGGGTTCAGAAACCCATGCCCTTTCGTCCTAAACCATCCAAGTCAAAGGATGATGAGGATTTTGAGCGCTTTGCTGAAATGATTAGACCTATTTTCTTATGTATGCGCTTAACTGAAATGCTGAAAGTAAATCCTTATGCTAATTATATGAAGGATATCATTACAAATAAAAGAAAGATACCGGAAGCTGAAATTTCCACCATGCTTGCTAATTACACTTTTAAGGGTGGAATACCAAAGAAACTTGGAGATCCGAGTGTACCAACTATACCATGCTCCATTAAAAGAAATTATGTTAGAACTGCTTTATGTGATCTTGGAGATGGTGTTAGCGTTATGCCTCTCTCTTTATATCGTAGACTTGAATTGAATAAATTGACACCTACTGAAATATCTTTGCAAATGGCTGATAAATTAACTCCTATACCTGTCGGTATTTGTGAGGATGGGCCTGTGGTGGTTGCAAATGTCACTATCTTAACGGACTTTGTTATTCTTGATATTCCTGAGGACGATAGTATGTCTATTATCCTTGGTAGAACTTTTCTTAATACTGCAGGGGCTGTTATTGATTGCAACAAAGGCAATGTCACTTTTCATGTTAATGGTAATGAGCATACGGTACACTTTCCGAGGAAACAGCCTCAAGTTCATAGCATCAATTCTATTGGAAAAGTTCCAACTATTATTATTGGAGGTTTTGCATTTCCTCTCCCTACTGTCAAGAAAAAGTATGATATTCTTATTGTTGGGGATTTTCATATCCCCGTTGAGGTAACTTAGTGTTATTCGAAATTTCTCCGGTTCCGTGTTATTCGGAATGAGTTTGTTAACAAGACTTGATCAATCTTGTTAGTGGATTCATTTTGATGATCATGAGATGGATGAAACTAGAAGGCACAACCTTCTGTACCCTCTTTTTACTTTCTGTTATTTAGAATAAATAAAGCAAAAATAGTATTATTTGTCTGTTTTTAGAATTATCCATGCAATAAAAAATAGTTCGAAAATAAAAGTGCTCCAAATGCCCTGCAAATTTAGTATGATTTTTTCTGGAATATTTGAGGATTTTAGGCACTGAAATCACTGCAGGAGGGGCAAGCACCAGGCCACGAGAGTGGAGGGTGCCCCCCCTATAGGGCGGGCCCCCTGTCTCGTGGGCCCCTGGTGGCCCCCCTCCACTTATGCTAGCACCCACACACTTCATATTCTACCCAAAAAAATGCCCATCCAGCTCAAGCACGAGTTCTAGCTCATTTTGCTGCGATTTTTGATCTCCTTGCTCAAAGCTCCATACACAAAACTGCTTTGGGAGATTGTTTCTTGGTATGTGACTCCTCCATTGGTCTAATTAGTTTTTGTTCTAGTGCTTTATTCATTGAAATTTTTTGCTGCATAGGTGACCATGTTCTTGAGCTTGCATGTTAAATTTATGAGGTCCTAAGAAATTCTAATGCATGATATCGGCTCTAGGCACTTGTAGGAGTAGTTGCTACCAATCTTGTTTAGTTTTATTCACTTTTATTTTGAAGTTACTAAAATTTCAGAAATTTTCAGAAAAAGAATTATGCTTAGAAGAATGTACCAAGGTGGTTCCTCGGCAAAGAAAGGGCCAAGGATTGCTATACGTGAGCAAGATGTTGAATTGCCGAGGGAAGCAGATGTACCAGCTTGTGAGTGGCCACCCGATGATTTTATGGTCGAAGCAGGCTTCAAGGAGGAATTTGACGCGTACGTGCGTAATGCCGAGCTGGAGGACTTCTTACAAGATAAGTGTCCTCAGTATTATCAATTGACTAATTCCTTTGTGCGGGGGTTCCAATATAACTGTGCGCGTAATTCTCCTAGTGTCATGTTTGATATTTATGATACATCTTATACCATGGATTTAGAGGATTTCACAACTGCTTGCAAACTCCCGCAGTGGGGTAATATTAATGATCCTTGCAAATCTGAATTTAGAGATTTTCTTGCTAGTATTACTGCGGGAGAATCTAGGGACATAGCACAAGCTACCATAGGGAGCATTCATTTTCCTGCTATACATTATTTTGCTCTCTTTATTGGTAGATGCATTAACGGTAAGGACGAAGCATGTCACATGTGTGTCACTGATCTTTGTGTCCTCAAGAGTGTTGTGGCAGGTTATAAAGGTTATAACTTGGGGGCAATAGTTGCACGTAGGTTGCAGAATAATAGTAGAAAGGGGGATTTATTTGGAGGAATTTATGCAACCCGTGTGGCTAATTATCTTAATATAGCCCCACGAGAGGGGGATATGATTTTACCTCTTGTTTATTTGGATAAAGAAGCTATGTTCAATCATCAATTTCTTGAGAGGAATGAACAATTCCTCCATTATCGACTAATCTATGACAGACGCAACATCGTCCCTGTTACTCTTCCTGCTCCCTACCTTTTTGATTATCAGGCAAAAGGAAGATATGTTGTCACCGGGGAGGAAGCAGCTGAATACGAGAGGGGAGTAGAGGCAGCTCGCCAACACGCTGCTGCTCAGGAAGCAGTTGACGCTGCATCTCAGTACAACCCCAGTTTCACTTATGGATATCAGCCAGGCTGTCCTTGGTACTAGACCAACTTAGGCCAAAAGCCTAAGCTTGGGGGAGTACGTATTTCTCACCGACTTTACATTCATGTTCACACACTAGTTGTCGGTGCTCATACTATTTCATTGTATTATCCATGCTAGTTTAAATTTCTTTTTCTAGTTTTCTTCTTGTGTGTTTGATAAACCTTAAGAAAAACCAAAAAAAAATAGTTAGTTTAATTTCCAGGCTTGTAGTACAATTAAAATGAAAACCCAAAAATATTTCTCGTTCTTCTTTTACTTGTTGGGAGCTTTCCCGTGTAAATAGTTTTCTTTTCTTTTCTTTCCTTTCCTTTGGGGGTCGAGAAGACCATATTGAAAATGCTTAGTGGCTCTCATATGCATGATTGTTTATTTAACTTAGAGCCCATATTACTTGTCTTCTCTCTTGATTTTAATGCGTGCAGATTCCAGCTTAGTCCAATGCACGTGTGCTCTTAGTATTATACACATCGTTCGGTCGTGCAAGTGAAAGGCAATAATGACGATATATGATGGACTTATTGGGATGAGAAAAGCTGGTATGAACTCGACCTCTCTTGTTTTTGTAAATATGATGAGTTCATCATTTCTGATTCAGCTTATTATGAAGTAAACATATTTGCAATGACATTTAGAGATTATAGTTGCTTGTGCCATGCTTGATTATCTATGAGTTATAATGGTTTACCTTGCGTGCCAACATGCTATTAGAATGATTATGATGTGGTATGATGAGATGGTAGCCTCCTTTGAATGAATTGGGTGACTCGACTTGGCACTTGTTCACGCATGTAGTTGAATCAAATCAACATAGCCTTCATGATATTTATGTTCATGGTGGATTATATCCTACTCATGCTTGTACTCAGTGTGAATTAATTTTAATGCATGTTTATGACTGTTGTCGCTCTCTCTGTTGGTCGCTTCCCATTCTTTTGCTAGCCTTCACCTGTACTAAGCGGGAATACTGCTTTTGCATCCAAACTCCTTAAACCCCAAAGTTGTTCCATATGAGTCCACTATACCTTCCTATATGCGGTATTTACCTGCCGTTCCAAGTAAATTTGTATGTGCCAAACTCCAAACCTTCAAATGAAATTCTGTTTTGTATGCTCGAGCAGCTCATGTTACAACTAGGGCTGCCTATATCTTCCATGCTAGGTGGGTTATTCTCAACAGGAGTGGACTCCGCTGCTCATTCATGAGAAAGGGCCAGTAACCGGGATGCCCAGTCCCATTGATCCAAAAATATCAAAGCAAATCAAAATAATTAAACAAAACTCCCCCAGGGCTGTTGTTAGTTGGAGGCACTCGTTGTTTCGAGCAAGCCATGGATTGATGCTTGTTGGTGGTTGGGGGAGTATAAACCTTTACCATTCTATTTGGGAACTGCCTATAATGCATGTAGTATGGAAGATACAGCCATCTCATAGTTGTTGCATTGACAGCGAAAGTATGCCGCTCAAAATGTTATTCTATCTCTATTTCAAAATCGAGCTCTGGCACCTCTACAAATCCCTGCTTCCCTCTACGAAGGGCCTATCTATTTACTTTTATGTTGAGTCATCACCCTTCTTATTAAAAGCACCCGCTGGAGAGCACACTGTCATTTTCATTCATTACTTTTGGTTTATATTGGGTATGACTTGACTGGATCTCTTTTACCATGAATTACAATGTTTAGTCAGTCCTTGATCTTTAAAGGTGCTCTGCATTTATGTTTTGCGGTCTTAGAAAGGGCTAGCGAGATACCATTTTGTTATATCATGTTATGATTATTTTGAGAAAGTGTTGTCATCCGAGTTTTATTATTATGGCTCGCTAGCTGATTATGCTATTGATATGAGTAATTGTGAGACCTAAGTGTTATTGTGAGTATGGTTAGTTCATAATATTTGCTGAAACTTGAATGCTGGCTTTTCATGTTACAACAACAAGAGCAAACAGAGTTTGTAAAAGTTTTTCTTTATCACTTTCAGTTTATCAACTGAATTGCTTGAGGACAAGCAAAGGTTTAAGCTTGGGGGAGTTGATACGTCTCCAATGGATCTACTTTTCCAAACACTTTTGCCCTTGTTTTGGACGCTAACTTGCATGATTTGAATGAAACTAACCCGGCCTGACGCTGTTTTCAGCAGAACTGCCATGATGTTGTTTTATGTGTAGAAAAGACAAGTTCTCGGAATGTCCTGAAAATCCACGGAGGCACTTTTTGGAATTAATAAGAATTTCTGGGCGAAAGAAATACACCAGGGGGCCACAGGCTGTCCACGAGACAGCCCCCCCCCCCAAGGGCGCGCCCTCCTATCTCGTGGGCCCCCTGGACCTCCACTGACCTGAACTCCAACTCCATATATTCACGTTCGGAGAGAAAAAAAATGGAGAGAAAGTTTCATCGTGTTTTACGACACGGAGCCGCCGCCAAGCCCTAATCTCTCCCGGGAGGGCTGATCTGGAGTCTGTTCGGGGCTCCGGAGAGGGGGATTCGTCGCCATCGTCATCATCAACCATCCTCCATCACAAATTTCATGATGCTCACCGCCGTGCGTGAGTAATTCCATCGTAGGCTTGCTGGACGGTGATGGGTTGGATGAGATTTACCATGTAATCAAGTTAGTTTTGTTAGGGTTTGATCCCTAGTATCCACTATGTTCTGAGATTGATGTTGCTATGACTTTGCTATGCTTAATGCTTGTCACTAGGGCCCGAGTGCCATGATTTCAGATCTGAACCTATTATGTTTTCATGAATATATGTGTGTTCTTGATCCTATCTTGCAAGTCTATAGTCACCTATTATGTGTTATGATCCGACAACCCCGAAGTGACAATAATCGGGATACATCTCGGTGATGACCGTAGTTTGAGGAGTTCATGTATTCACTATGTGCTAATTCTTTGTTCCGGTTCTCTATTAAAAGGAGGCCTTAATATCCCTTAGTTTCCACTAGGACCCCGCTGCCACGGGAGGGTAGGACAAAAGATGTCATGCAAGTTCTTTTCCATAAGCATGTATGACTATTTACGGAATACATGCCTACATTACATTGATCAACTGGAGCTAGTTCTGTGTCACCCTATGTTATAACTATTACATGAGGAATCGCATCCGGCATAATTCCATCATTGATCCATTGCCTACGAGATTTTCATATATTGTTCTTCGCTTATTTATTTTTCCGTTGCTATTGTTACAACAACTACAAAAACCCAAAAACTATTATCTTTACTTTTGCTACCATTACTTTTATTATCATACCACTTTTGCTACTAAATACTTTGCTGCAGATACTAAGTTATCTAGGGGTGGTTGAATTGACAACTCAACTGCTAATAATCAAGAATATTCTTTGGCTCCCCTTGTGTTAAATCAATAAATTTGGGTTAAATACTTTACCCTCGAAAGCTGTTACGATCCCCTACACTTGTGGGTTATCAAGGAACGCTGTCGCCAGGTCTCACTCCGAGCTGCGAGGTACTAGCAGGCGTTGCAGCGCTACCACTGCCGCAACATCCGTTCCAGGACCCTCGAGGTGGGCGACCTCGTCCTAAGGCGGGTGCTCTCTAGAGAAGGGCTTCACAATCTCTTCCCCATGTGGGAGGGCCTGTTCAGGATCGCCCGTGTCTCCACGCCCGGCATCGCGCGCCTGGAGATGCAAGACGGGGTCCCCATCCAGAATGCCTAGAACATCCTGCACCTGCGAAATTTCTACCGAAGGTTCCGCGACTATGAAGGTCTCCGCTGATGACACTCACATAATAATGAGTGGGGTTGTACATGCCATGGAGTCTCCTGAGCGCCTCCCTTGGGCCTCACTGGGGATCCATCCCATGTCCTAATGGCAGCACTTAGCTCTGCGCTGGTGAGAAGACTAGTATAGGTGTCGGACGCGGCTGTTCTTTGCTTGCTTTTTGTATCTGATTTGCAACTTCTTGAATAGAATTCGGAGTTTCACTGTCTCTTTCTTGGGGTTGGGAGTCTTTCTTCTTGCCTCGCTTGTTTCTCTAGGCCTTGTCTTGGGAGACCTCATGAGGAGTGGCAGTTACCCATAGCTCCCCCTCGCGCATCCCACGCGCAGGGGGCTGGGCAGGCGTGCGCACTTCAGGCTCGCCCACGAGCACACCTCACCAAAGCCCCAGTCCCTGTCCCTTTGGCATACTTGTCCTTGCGCGATGCTCTCAGATGAGCTTGCAGGCACTGCGTCCCCGAGGCCTCCAAGTCCCACAACTACGAGGGCCCCTCTCTTGAAGCCTGACGACCACAAGCACATCCCTCAACAAGGAGCGCTCCTGTCGGATTTCTGGTTCCACAAACCCTTGATAGGTTCGAACTCTCGGGGTGCGTGTGGAGATCTCATCCTACCCAGCCTGCCTACTCGTGATCCTCCTAGGCCTAGCGCGTCGAGCTCAAAGGGGCAAAGAGACACAACAGTTTTATCCTGGTTCGGGCCACCTTGCGGTGTAATACCCTAGTCCAGCATTTTGGTGGATTCCCTTGAAGGGCTGAGGATGAACTAGTATAGTGGATCAACTAGCCTCAGGAGGTGAGGTATTCTTGTGCTCAAGAGAGCTAGTGAGGTGGTTGGATGATAAGGGATCTGATCTCTCCCCGGCCCCCCCTATGGTGGTGGCTAAGTCCTATTTATAGTGGCCTTGGTTCTCTTCCCAAATGTTGGCGGGAAGGGATCCCACAACTGCTAGATATGAAGGGGGACAAGTAGTACACCTATCCTGACTAAAGTGGTCTTCGCCTACGAAAAGCCTCTGGTCTTGACGTTGCGGTGGGCTCGGCGATGACCTCCGTCCTGGCGGTCTTGGTCTTGTTGCACTAGAATGGAAACCTTTGGCTGATTCCTCGGGACTCCACACCTGCCGCTTGCCTCCTTTGCAACAAAGGGGAAACTAGCGCCCTGCGCCTGCTGGCGCCCGCCTGGCCTTGGTCGTTGTCGGTGTCAAAACCGGCGGATCTCGGGTACGGGGTCCCGAACTGTGCGTCTAAGGCTAATGGTAACAGGAGGCGGGGGACACAATGTTTACCTAGGTTCGGGACCTCTCTATGGTGGTAACACCCTACTTCCTTCATGATTGATCTTGATGAATATGAGTATTACAAGAGTTGATCTACCACAAGATCGTAATGGCTAAACCCTAGAAGTCTAGTCAATGAGATTATAATTTTTGTCCTACGGACTAAACCCTCCGGTTTATATAGACGCCTGAGGGGGCTAGGGTTACACAAAGTCGGTTACAGAGAAAAGAATCTACATATCTGTATCGCCAAGCTTGCCTTCCACACAAAGGAGAGCCCCATCTGGACATGGGATGAAGTCTTCTATCTTGTATCTTCATAGCCCAACAGTCCGGCCCACGTATATAGTCCGGCTGTCCGAGGACCCCTTAGTCTAGGACTCCCTCAGTAGTCCCCAATCCAAGCTTCAATGACGATGAGTCCGACGCGCAGATTGTCTTTGGCATTGCAAGGCAGGTTCCTTCTCCGAATACTTCAGAGCACCTGACTTAAAGAGCGGTATCCGGCTTTCCATTTAAAGTCGCTCTCCTCGGCTTCTGCACCTTCATGATTTCAGCTTCCACGTGTCAAGCGAATGCGGGAGGTTGGGGTATTTTTGCACTTACCACCCAGACTGTTGAGGATATAACTACTGAGTGTAAACCGCCCAGGAGTGGCCGGTTCACGCTCAACTATACTGAAGCCCATGAAGATAAGAAGATGGCGCTTTACTGATAAAGCTTAGAGGCCCAAAGCCCAGAGGCGGATTAGGGCCCATAATGGTAAACCGTCATAGTTGTATAACTTGTGTTGTAAGATAGGGAAAGGGAGAGACCGAGCCGAACACTTGTATGAGTCGGTCTCGGGACTCTGTAAACCGACCGGGCGTCAACCTGTGTATATAAAGGGACGACCCGGCGGCGGTTCAAGGACAATAGACAACAACTCGACACCCAGGCAAAGCGTATTTGCTCCCTGGTCATCGAAACCCCAATAATTTCATCACAACTAGACGTAGGCTTTTACCTTCATCAAAGGGGCCGAACTGGTATAAAACTCTCGTGTCCCTTGTCCGGTTTAACCCCATCAAGCTAATATCCTTGCGATGGCTCCATGACTAAGTCCTTCCGCTACGACATCTGACATGATATTTGCACGACAGTTGGCGCCCACCGTGGGGCTATCGCACGATGGTTTCGAGTTCTTGAAGGGCAACTCTGAAGGACTCAAGGGGTACGTGGTTGGACGGATGACCAAGAGTCGTCGCGGCAAGCTTTACATCAACGATGCAGGCTAGGGCCCCGTGGCCGGCTCAATGGAGTACGGGTATCGGGTCCCCTTTGGCGGAATTCACGTTTTCATCGGCAAGATCGGCGAACCGGGCCCTGAGCTGGACATCTCCACCGACCTCGCTGAGACAGCTCAGCGTGCAAGTCCTGCCCGGGTTCAGCCTTCCATGACGCGTGCGTTCGTGGGATTCATCCATCGTGCAGAGTCTGAACCGGTGTCCGACGGCGAGACAGCCATCTACTCAGATGGAAAATCGTCCACTGGCGAAACCGAGTCGTTATACCAACTGCAAGATGGCCGGATTGAGTTATATTCCAATGGCGACAGTATTTCGGGTCCCCTTGAACCGCCGAACTGGGTTGCGATCTTCATGGCCGGTACACAGCCCACGGTGCAATCTTCATCTACAGCAGCAATGGTCTCCGGGTCGGTAGCCGTGGCAGGAGGCCCAACGCGCCGGCCGGCTCAAGTTCTTGTTGGTTTACTGGATGATTTGACGGCATTTTTGACCACAACGGTGACTCCAGAGACTCAAGTTCAGCATAATGCGGATGTCATGAAGCTAAGGGATTAGATAACTTAGGCCAAAGAAGATTTGGCAGCTGAGGAGGCCAGGATGGATGAAGAGCGGGCTGCTTTGGATGCCCAGTCACAACTAATCTAGGCGCAAAACTACCGGCTTATGTTGGATCAGAATGCGTCAAACGATGTCATGAGAAGGAAGTATCGATCTTGGCTGCCGCAAATTTACGAAGGTCTGAATCTCTTCACCACACCAGGAGCTGGGCCTAGCAATCTGGTAGGAGGAAACCGGAATGAGGCACCTGGAACGGCACCGGATCAGCCACGGGCGATGGACCCACCTCGACGAACGGATAACCCGCCGCAGTACGTAGCAACACCACCGGGTCACTTTTCCAGCCCCTTGGATAATATGATTGCGACAGCATCACGTTTGGCGGCTATTCCGATGGAGGGTGATTCATTAGCAGCGATTGAGATTCGAAGAGCCAGGGATCTTCTTCAAACCGCCGTTGTTCAGCAACAGGCTTATTCCTACAGCCGAGAAAGGATACATTCAACCCCTCATCCAAGCAAGAGTTATAGCAGGCACATGGACGAACCGGCCGTGTCAAGCAGTGCGCGGCGTCGTGATGCCCCTCGAGGGCCCAATCCGGTGAACGGTGGTTTGAATGCTTGGGATGTGGTGGATAATGGCAGAGCGTGAAGGGAGGCCGCATTAGCAACGTAACACGTGGATCGTCATCAACCCGCCCCGGTTCAGCCAGCGGCGTCAGTAGAGCGAGGAACAGGGCTTGCCTTCAGTTCTTGGGGAGTGCCGTGTCTCATCCCGGCTCTCCCTAATGTGAGGTTGCCTAAGGATTTGAAAGGGCCACGCAAGGTGCCAAATTATACCGCTGACCAGCCCCCCGAGGCGTGGGTTGAGAGTTATGAGATGGCAATGGAGATGCTAGATGTGGATGAAGCGGCATGTGCAAAATACTTCACTATGATGCTAGAAGGTACGGCTTGCACCTGGTTGAAGATCCTGCCAGCTAACTCAATCAATTCATGGGATGATTTGAAGGCCAAATTCATAGCAAACTTCAAAGATACATGCAAGCAACCCATGTGCATTCTAGATTTGGCGGCTTGTGTCCAAGCAGAGAATGAATCAACAACCCATTGGGTGCGCCATGTTTCAGAAATTTTGCACTCATCCGGCCGCATCAATCCGGATACAGCAATTGTGACATTGGAGGGCAATTGCGGGTTTAAGTCACTAAAGATGAAGTTGGGACGGCTCAAGCGTCACTGCAATGATATGGGGACACTTATGGCGGCTCTGGTTAAGTGTGCTGATTCTGATAATACCAAGGACCCTGACTCTGATGAAGAGAAACAGGAGAAGGCAAAGAAGAACTGTGGTTCAAAGGGACAACATAACCAGGAGGGCCACGGAAATAATGGTAAGCTTAAAGCGGAGAATTCTGATTTTGTGGCTAACACCAGTATGCAGGGTAATACGCAGCGCCGTAAGGATAAACCGCCCCAGCGCGGTGGAGGAATGAATCTGGAACGCCTGTTAAACCAGCCTTGCCCAAAGCACGGGACAAAGGAGGCTCCTGCCACGCACCTTTGGAAGGATTGCCACATCATGAGGGAATTCAAAAACTCTGATCTTTTCAGGTATGATCAGGGCCCATCTGGTGGTTCCAGTCCAGGATTTCATGGGCCGGGTTACGGTGGAGGCGGTTAAAACTCAGGGTTTCAGAATAATCAGGGCAATCAGAATAACCAAGGTGGTAATCATCAACAGGGTAATCAGGGGAATCAACAGCATTCTGGTATCAGAGTAACCCAAAGCAGTTAAACGGAGGACAGTATCATGTGTTCACTACTAGCTTGTGCAAGCGCGATCAGAAACTCCGTAAACGGGCAGTGAACTCTGTTGAACCGGCGGTACCACGTTATCTACGCTGGTCTGAGCAGCCTATTGTCTGGAGCAGGGAGGATCATCCGCCCCGGGTTGACAATCCGGGTCACCTAGCTTTGGTGGTTGCACCACAGGTGGGAGGTTATAAGTTTACCAAGGTACTCATGGACGGAGGGAGCAGTATCAATATTTTGTACTATGAAACCTTCCAGCATATGGGGTTGACAGATAAGAATCTTAGACCGTCAAACACCATTTTTCACGGAGTGGTGCCTAGTAAATCGGCTTACCCAGTTGGTAAGATAGCTCTGGAGGTGATTTTAGAGATGATCATGATTCAAGGTCCGAGACACTTACCTTTGAAGTGGTCAAAATCAGAAGTCCGTACCACGCTTTATTTGGACGGCCGGTTTACGCTAAATTCATGGCAAGACCATGTTATGTTTATCTGCAGCTCAAGATGCCGGGTCACAAAGGGACCATTACGGTTCATGGTAGCTGTAAGATTGCTCTAGAGTGCGAGGAAGGTGATGCGGCATATGCTGAGTCGGTTTCTGCAACGGAGGAGTTGAAGTTTTATAAGGACAATGTTGATCTAGCAGACATGACTTCTTTAAAGAAGCCCATCACAGAGCATGATCCGGCTTTGAAGTTTAAATCGGCTGATGAAACCAAATTGGTTGATTTTGTTCCTGGCAATTCATCCAAGCAGTTCAGCATCAGCGTCAACTTGGATCCCAAATAGGAAAGCGTGCTCATCGAGTTCATCCGTGAGAACCTGGACATCTTTGCCTGTAAACCTTCTGACATGCCAGGTGTACCAAGGGAACTCGCTGAGCACACTCTTAATATTGATCCAAAGTTCAAACCGGTGAATCAGTTTCTTCGCCGGTTTAATGAGGAACGGCATAAGGCCATTGGGGAAGAGGTAGCCCGGCTACTGGCAGCAGGGTTTATCGTGGAAGTATTTCACCCATAGTGGTTGGCTAATCCGGTGCTGGTACTTAAGAAAAACAGCACTTGGCGTATGTGTGTGGATTACACAGATTTGAACAAAGCTTGCCCAGCTGATCCCTTTGCCCTCCCCCGTATGGATCAAATTATTTATGCCACGGCGGGTTGTGAGCGTTTGAGTTTTTTGGATGCTTATTCTGGTTATCATCAGATCAAGATGGCAGTTAAGGACCAGGAGAAGATAACTTTCATTACTCACTTTGGAGCCTTCTGCTATGTATCTATGCCGTTTGAGCTCAAGAGTGCCCAGGCAAATTATCAACGTTGTGTGCAGAATTGTCTTCATACTCAGATTGGGCGCAACATTCATGCTTATGTGGACGATATTGTGGTCAAGTCCAGGAAAGCAGAGACGCTCATATCTGATTTGCAAGAAACCTTTGATAATCTGAGAGTTTATAAAATGATGCTCAATCCGGCTAAGTGTGTTTTTGGTGTACCGGCTGGCAAGCTTTTGGGTTTTCTGGTGTCCAACCGGGGTATTGAGGCTAATCTAGAAAAGATCAAGGCTATCACATCTCTAGCTAAACCGGCATGTATCAATCATGTTCAACGACTGGCGGGCCGTATTGCGGCTTTGAGCCAGTTTATCAGCAGGTTGGGAGAAAAGGCGATCCCTCTATATCAGATGTTGAAGAAAACAGACAATTTTGTCTCGAGCGAGGCTGCTGATGCGGCGTTTGAGGACTTGAAGAAGCAGTTGGCTGAACCGTCGGTTCTTGCTGCTCCAATTGATAAGGAGCCACTTATGTTATATGTGGCTGCTCATGCCCGAGCTGTCAGTGTTGCCATTGTGGTGGAGCGCAAGGAGGCTAGGAAGGAATACCCTGTTCAAAAGCCGGTTTACTATATCAGCGAAGTGCTCATTGAGTCAAAGCAAAGATATCCGCATTGGCAGAAGCTGGTATATGGGGTTTTTATGGAAAGTCGGAAGCTTAGACAGTACTTTCAAGGTCATCCCATCACAGTGGTTAGTTCTGCTCCTTTGGGGGATATAATCCAAAACAGGGAAGCGACTGGCCGGGTTGCCAAGTGGGCTATTGAGCTTGGGCCACACGGTTTGAAGTATATGCCTCGAACAGCAATCAAATCCCAAGCCCTTGTGGATTTCATCAATGATTGGACAGAGTTGCAGATACCGAAGGACAAACCGAATAGTACATACTGGACTATTCACTTTGACGGGTCCAGGCAATTGGAGGGCTCGGGGGCTGGAGTTGTCCTTACGTCCCCTCGAGGTGATAAAATTCATTATGTTCTTCGCTTAATGTTCCCTTGTACTAACAATGGAGCTGAGTATGAAGCCTTACTCCATGTTCTTCGAGCGGATAAGGAGATGAACTTAAGTCGAGTACGATGCCTTGGAGATTTTGATCTGGTGGATCAGCAAGTTTCTCGCACTTGGGACTCTAAATATCCCCTCATGGCGGCTTACAGGCGAGAAGTGGATATTGTGGCTGGTCACTTCAAAGGTTATTAGGTTGAGCACATTGATCGGCGTAAAAATGAAGCAGTTGATGCTTTAAGCTGGCTAGGATCTCAGCGTAAGCCGGTGCCACCCAATACCTTTCTGGATGTCCTGCATAATCCATCGGTTCAACTACCCACAGAGGAGGACCTCGCTATTCCTGATCCGGAGGCACAGTTGGTGGCCGCTTTACATATCATTCTGGATTGGATGGTTCCATACCTGGCATATATGAACTGGGGCGAGTTACCAGAAGATGAAGTTCTCGCCAGACAGATAGTCCGGCAATCCAAGTCCATGACAATCGTCAATGGTGAGTTGCTTCATTGTAGTGTTTCAGGGGCGTTTCAGCATTGCGTCTCTCCTGAAGAAGGCCATGAGATTTTACGCAAGATCCACGAAGGAGACTGCGGTCATCACGCCGGTTCAAAATCCTTGGTGGCTAAAGCTTTTCGTCATGGTTTTTACTGGTTGACAGCTCATGGTGATGCCGAGGACCTGGTAAAGCGGTGTGATGCTTGTCAGAAGTTTGCACGCCGAGCTCATGTTCCGGCTCAGGAGCTACGGATGATTCCTATCACCTAGCCATTTGCCACTTGGGGGCTTGACATGGTAGGGCCTTTCAAGCAATCCAAAGATAAGAAGACCCACCTATTGATGGCGGTTGACAAGTTTACTAAATGGGTTGAAGCAGAGCTAGTAAGCAAGTGTGACGCAGCCACGGTGGTTCAGTTCATCAAGAAGGTGATCTTCCGTTTCGGTTTTCCACATAGCATTATCGCAGATAATTGCATGAACCTCTGTAAAGGCAAGATGGGGGACTTTTGTCAACGAGAGCACATCCGGCTTGATGTGGCGTCCCTAGCTCACCCCCAATCTAATGGTCAAGCTGAGCGAGCTAATCAGGAAATTTTAAAGGGTATAAAGCCCCGGCTTATGGTCCCTTTGAAGCGGACGCCGGGTTGCTGGGTGGAAGAACTACCATATGTGTTATGGAGCATAAACGCCACCCCAAACATGTCTACAGGTTATACGCCTTTCTTCATGGTTTACGGAGCAGAGGCGATACTACCCAGTGATATTCGTCATGACTCGCCTTGGGTTGCCAATTATGTTGAAGCAGACAACAAGCAAGCACGTCAAGAAGCACTGGACCTTTTAGATGAGAAGCCGGACATGGCGTTGGCTCGTTCAGCGGTTTACCAGCAAGACCTGCGGCGTTATCACAACCGCCGGGTTAAAACAAGAACCTTTCAAGAAGGCGATTTAGTGCTCCGGCTCATCCAGGATCAGACTGATATGCACAAGTTATCCCCACCTTGGGAAGTACCCTTTGTGGTAAGCAAGAATCTGCACAATGGATCATACTACCTCATTGACGTTCGAGAAGACTCACGCACTTCTGAGGAGGAGACCCGGTGGCCGTGGAACATAGCTCTCCTTCGGCCTTACTACACCTGAGCTATAGGCTCTTCTTATGTACATATTATGAAAATGTATATATTATGCTCAATATAATAAACCGTCACCTTTGCTACAAGCAGGGCCTCTGCCGTTCTTCCAATATTTCTTGGTTACAAGGGGGCTTCTGCTTCCAAAGTGATGACCCGTTTTGTCCATTAAACTGGCTATTATTCCATCATACAACTTGCAAGCTTCACACCCAAGGGGCCAAAGAGAGATCTGTTGCTACAAGCACGACTCAAACATCGGCACCCATTGAGCATAGCTCACGAAGTTACTGGGGGGCTCTTTGTGTAAAGTAACAAAGAGTTTGAAAGGACCATTGTAATTGGGTATCGACCCACGACTTGGAAGCCTGGTGTATTCACCTAAAAACCCGGGTTAACCTGCCTTCATCAAGTAAGCCACTCCTATCCAGGTAATCCTGGCACGACCCGCCGAACGTTTGACAAGTTACTCTCATTGAGACCCTGAACTTGTCAAAGTTAAAACGACGATTGGTTAGTTGGAGGCCCATCTTAAAAGGCTTTGTCAAATGGTTTAACTCAGCGGCCTGGCAGCCCACGAAAAGCCTCGAATTTGGGCCTGGCAGCCCTTGAAAAGCCTCGACTACAAGTTTTATTTGCCTCCACTTTTACAAGTTTTATCTTTATTGATCAACCTTTCAAGTAAACCGGCGTCTTTCGACCCGGCCAGACTATATGTCTTCATCTCAACCCGGCGTTTCTTAACCTAGTGTGGCTTATAGATATCAGCTGCTAAGCATATAATCAAGGGTGAACTGGCATCTTTTAATCCGGTCTGGCATTGACTATAAGTCATCAAAATGATCATCTGATGTTTATCAATACCCGGTATGGCTTATTACGCACCAACATAATATGGTGGGTACCTTCCAACACCCAAAGTTTGGGTTTTCACCTTTACTAAATGAGTTGGTGGACCAACAACAGTGATTTAATATCACAGGTATGATATGATTCATATTTCAGTACCTTATAACCTTTGTTATGAGGATTATGTTTCTGTATTGGGTATCATAAAACATCTGGCGGTAAACCGCCAGGACATGTTTAAGTGTTTCACATGCAGGTAGCAGGACTTATACAGCATACCAAGACAAATAAAGCATAGCAATATCATGCTGGATTAAAATAACAAGTGGCATTGCACAATGGCAGCAGATCAAAGTATGCCAAATAGCCTATTACAAGGCGCTTTAAGGACCAAAATAAGGGATTGTTCTTTACACAAAACACAACCCAGTTGCCGGATTAAGACTCATCGCCAGGTTGACGAGAGGTTGATGGATCTTCTGGTGTCGGTTCAGCCTCCTCCTCCCCATCCAGTGGCTGGAAGTCAATGGTGGTCCAGTCGATCCGGGTTAAAGCTTGAAAGATAGCTTCTTCTCTTATAACTTCGGACGGTTCAACGTCAGGGGCATAAGTGTGCTTACGGATTGGCGGGATAAGATTTTGCACTTCCTTCACAGCAGTGTCAACCCGTTGGTTGTTGGCATCATAGAAAGGCCGATGAACAATCAAATTAGCCTCTTCCACCAATTTACTTGCCAGAGGACGCATCTCCTTTGTCATGGCTTTGAGGGCTTCATTATCAAATTCTCCCCCGTTTTCTTGTTCACCGGTTTAGCCCTTGGCAATATCAACTGGATCCAGGTCAGCTATCCATGCTTTGGCCCGGGTCAGTACCATCAAAGCGCTAGCCCTAGAATCAGATTGTTTCATCTCCTCTATCTGCGCCGGTGTCATTGATAACCTTGCTAGTGTGCCCTTGATGAATGTTGGTGTCGGTTTGTTGTATGAGACTGCACAGATAACCCGTTGGGCACCGATATACAGTTGCTCTATCAATGTATATGCTGCCTTCATCTTCATCCGCATGTCAGAGCCCAGATGAGCAACACGGCCACCTATAACGATTTAAGACTTTGATGTTAAACTGGCAATTTCAAAGATGGTTATTCAAGAAATCTTAACAAATGTATTTACCAAATATTGCAGAGGTCATGGCATTTACTTGGCGCTTCAACCCAGTTAGCTCTTCCGCCACCGGTTTAAGAGCTGACTCGGCGTCTTCAGCCCGCTTCAACAATGCAGTCGTTTCAGTTTCCCAGCTGGCATGTTCATTCTTGAACCCTTCCTTAAGTTGTTCCATGGCTGTCAAAGAAGTTTTAAGCTCATCCTTGGCCTTGGAAGTATCTGATTGCTGGGACTTGATATTCTCTGGAAGATCGGCAATTTTGGATTCTTTGTTGTTTATATTGGCCTGCAAAGATCAGATGATGATGATATTTTTCTCAAAGTCCCAAGCATATAACCAGCTATACACTTGGCACTTGGGGGTTAATGCGGAACGCTTTTTTCCTACTGCTTAGTTAAAAGTCCCAAGGCTCAATACAAGGATGAATCTTGGCACTTGGGGGCCAATGCATATTTGACCAAAAAATACAAAGGCAAAAGGAGTTGGCAAAATGAATATTGGATCATGAAGTCCCGGTTCACCTTGATAAGGTTAAACCGGCCCTAGGGGGCTACTCCGTTGAAGCATTCTTTTTTCACAAGTCCCGGTTTGTCTTCAAAAGACAAACCGACCCTTGGGGGCTACAATAGAGATATACAGAACAAGCAAGATTAAAGTGTTTTGGAAAGTTACCTCATAGCGCTCCTTCATCATGTTCACCAAACCGGCCTCATAATCTCGGCTTGTGTAGAGGTGATGTAAGAAGCCGGAATGAAGCTCTTCGGCAGTAAAGTTGACATAGCTGGATAAATCTGTCTTCTCTTTCCCCTTGCCCATAGCAACAAATTCATCCTTGGCAGTATGCTTTGATAAGGCAGCCGGATTGCCTGGGACGGTGTGAGCAGTTCCGGTGATAATAACATCATCATCGCCACCTTTTGACGCGCTCGGCGGATTAGCAGCTGGGCTCGGCAGATCAGTAGCTGGACTTGGAGGCGTAGCATGCGGGATTGATGGATCAACATGCGTAGCCGGGTCAGCTTCCGGCGGGTTAGCATCAGTGGCTGGATCTTGTGGGGCAGAGTTATCCATGACAACATCAGTGTCTCTACCAGCATCTTCTGGGGTCTTCTCCGGTTCAACTTCGTCAGTGGGGGCACTGGTTTGGCTTTCTTGCTCAGTCGGCCTTTGGCACTACAATGTCAAACAAAGATTAGTATGATAAACCGACGCATGAAGGAGAAAGCTGAAAGGTAGTATACTTACCCAGCGACAGTCTTGAGGGGAGACAATTGTGTGGTTGATGAGTTGCCAGATGAAGAATTAGAAGTCACCTGATAATTTGAATCAGACGGATTAAGTGGGTATCGGAATCAACCCGCCAAGGGACAAGGTTTTGCAAAAGAGGAAGAGACCTCTGGACAACGTTTCCGGGGTGGAGTGTCTGGTAAACCGGAGGAAGTGACTTGTTGGCCACTGTGCCGGGTTGTGCGACGACCTTCATGTTGTTGTGTCTTCAAAGAAAATTGTGGATCCAAATGAGCAAGAGGGTGAGAGTATTTTACTTTTCGAACTTCACAGCGAAGTTTTTGAACCGGCACATGATCTGAATCGGAGGAAAGGGAGATTACCTCTACATGATCAACACGACTGGCTTCTGCATCATCCTGATAATAATCGTTGTCAATAAGGTGTACGAAAAATAAGCCAAGGGAGTCAAGTTCTACCTCTTGATCCGATTCCTCGATATCTTCGGGCGGATCAGCGGACTCGCCGGTTTTCTTCTTGGCCGGTTTCTTTGTGACTTTGCTTTTGGCACGAGGGGCCCTCGCCGGTTTATCTTGAGCTTTCCTTTTCCAGAAGGTATCTTTGGCCTGTAAAAATTAAACAAAGGATTATTATAGCAGTGTTAAAGTGAAGATGGATCAAAAAAGCACAAAGTTAAAGTTTTTACCGCTGGCGGTTTGTTGGAGGCATAAAAAGGGATCAGCCCAGTTTTGCTGCATGCGGCGATCGGTTCGTCAAGTATCTTCTTCACAAATTCAGTGAATTCATCATCTGTCATTTCTATTTCATTAAACCGTTGAGGATCCTTGGCATCGCCGGTATACTCATGCATCAATCCGAAGCGGCGGCTTAAAGGTAGGATATGCCATGAAACCCAGTAGTGAACGATGTCAACACCGGTCAGACTGTTGGCTAGGAGAGCCCGGAGCTTGCCGAGTTGAGGTGCATAGGCCTGTCGCTCCTTGGCAGTGAGCCGTTGAGGCAGTGGATGGCCATTGCTGAGCCGGTGAGCACGGTAACCCGACAAAGTATTTTCTCCAGCAGGAGCAGTGTTTTAACAATAAAACCATGTTAGGTACTAGTCTTTGGGGTGGCTGTGATGTTTTGCATGAGGGAAATCAACTTCTTTCCTCTTCTAGATTGACACCCCACCAAGTTCAGTGTTGGGACCATCAGAGAACTCAGTTCGGCTGTTTAAATGAAAAAAGTCTCGGAAGAGTTCAACAGATGGTTCTTCTTGAAGGTAAACTTCACAGAATACTTGGAAGTTGCATATGTTGGACATAGAATTCGGTCCAATATCTTGTGGATGGAGTTGAAAGCTAGCAAGTACATCCCGGAAAAACTTTGATCCGGGAGGGCTGAATCCCCATTCTAGATGTTGCATGAACACGATCACTTCTCCATCTTGAGGTTCAGGAGGGCACTCAGGGCCAGGGACTCGCCAATGAAGGACATTTTTTGAGGCTAAAGCACCAGTTACAACATATCCATTGATTTGCGTTTCTGTGATCCAGGAAGGAACCCAGTTGCAAGCGGAGAATTGCTTGGTCATCTTGGGAAACAAATTGTAAAAGAAAAATGAAGGCCGGTTTACGATTGAAAGTTGATGTGCACTAATCGGTGTTAAACTGGGGAATTTGATCAAGCCATATATGTGAGTTAAACCAGAAATTACTACTCAAATCAAGATGGCGGTTTAAGGAGGGCTAATGGCGTATGGCGGATTATCAACTATTAAAGGTTAAACCACCCTTAAACAGAAGAGGCGGAGCTGAAATCTACTAAGTGTTTACAGAAACAGGTTTCACAATATGGCAGTATAATTTTGGATCTACCATGGTTCAATAAAGAAAATTTTCTGAGCCCTACAATGGCACTAAGAGGAACAGAGAAGGTCTAGTTGGAGTTTTTTCAGGAACAGCAAGACGTTGAGGTGTGGCAGACTAAAGTTATGGATCTAACCGCAAAAGAAAACCATCAAGCATAGCTAGATTCAGTAAAGAGGCTAAGGGAAAGGCGGAGAAGCACTGATGAACATAGATGAACAGGGAAGAACAGGAAGCCCGAACGGAGATCTAGGGTTACAATAAGAAAGCTTACCAGGGACACGCAACAGCGGAGGAGTATCGCAGGAGCTCTGGTACGAACAGGGTGATGCTGCGGCCTAGTCGGTGCAGATTCGAGGATCGACGGCGGCAGCGGCGGTGCTGGAGCTCTTCGGGTCGCGAGGAGGAAGACGAGAGGCAAGGGGAAAAATGGAAAGACCCCCCAGCCCTATTTATAAAGGCAAGAGGATAAAACAGCAGGCTCGAAAATTGAGGGGTCTGAAGCGGCAAAAGAGGGTGCAGCTGTGGCCTCGATCTTCGCGAATTAATTAAGAGAGGAGAATCTTCATAAATCTTTTTATACAGAGATGACATCATGATGATTTACTACAGTGACAGAAGATGACATCACGACGGTTCACCAAAGTTTACAAGGAGAAGACAACATGGATGTTTACAAAAATCATTAGAAGATACTCATAGAATTTTGCTAAGTATTGAAGATTGACATGAACAGGTTCAAATCAATCTGGGGCCTAATGTTGAGGATATAACTACTAAGTGTAAACCGCCAAGGACGGGCCGGTTCACGCTCAACTATACTGAAGCCCATGAAGATAAGAAGATGGCGCTTTACTGATAAAGCTTAGAGGCCCGAAGCCCAGAGGCGGATTAGGGCCCATAATGGTAAACCGTCATAGTTGTATAACTTGTGTTGTAAGATAGGGAAAGGGAGAGACCGAGCTGAACACTTGTATGAGTCGGTCTCGGGACTCTATAAACCGGTCGGGCGTCAACCTGTGTATATAAAGGGACAACCCGATGGCGGTTCAAGGACAACAGACAACAACTCGAGACCCAGGCAAAGCGTATTTGCTCTCTGGTCATCAAAACTGCAATAATTCCATCACAACTAGACGTAGGCTTTTACCTTCATTGAAGGGGCCGAACTAGTATAAAACTCTCGTGTCCCTTGTCCGGTTTAACCCCTTCAAGCTAATCTCGTTGCGATGGCTCCACGACTAAGTCCTTCCGCTAGGACATCTAACATGGTATTTCCACGACACTGACCATGTGAGAAAATTGTCTATTTAAAGAGACGGGGATCTTCAGATCTAATCCACACCATCTCCCCCAAATGAGGAATCCTCGGAGCTTGCCCGTAGAAACCACCCAACATGGCTAGTGCTCCCAGCTCCTCCTTGCGCCCTCACGGCCCCAAACAGGGTGATTGGGAAAAGTGTTCCGTATCCCACGGCCAATTGGTGGAGCTGCAGACCCAGGGATTCCTTGCCCCTACAGATCTAGTCACCGTACGAGCTAGATTGGCTTCCTTCGATGGCGGGGAGTAGGCGGAGAAGTTCCCCAACCCATCCAGGGGGGAACGAGTATGCTTTGTTCCCTACTTGCTGAGAGGCGTCGGATTTCCAATCCATCCGTTCCTCCGAGGGCTTCTGGAGTACTATGGCCTCCAACTGCACAACTTCACACCTACCTCCATCCTACATATTGCATGTTATGTTGCTCTTTGCGATCTATTTCTGGGCTGTGAGGCCCATTTCGAGTTATGGAAGAAGTTGTTTTGCCTCGTCCCTCGTAATCAAGAGGGATCAATATTCCAAGTGGGCGGAGTAGAGATATGGCGCATCAGCGGGACCGGATACCTATCTGACACGCCGAAGAAGGCATCCAAAGAATGGCCTTCTGAATGGTTTTACGTGGAGGACATCTTCGTTCCTGACCCAATCCGAAGGGGTTTCACTGAATTTTCAAGTGCTCCATTGAGGAAGCGCCTCAGCTGGCGCCTTCGGAGCCCCAGGGAGGAAGATAGCTTGGAGGTCCAGGAATTGTTGAGCAAGATAAAAATGCTCCCCCAATCCGGATTCTCAATAGTCAAGGTTATGGTGATATCCATAATGCGAGGGTTTCAGCCACTCCAATACCGAGGGCACCCTATGTGGCAATTCAATGGAGAAGATGATGCCACCCGCTATGGTCGGAAGGGTCTGAACACTTCCGCCATTTTGGCAAAAATACTATCCGGATTATACAAAGGGGAATAGGAGGAGTTCATCCACATTAAGCCCAGGGATGGATTTTCCATGTACAACCCTCCCAGCTGGGTGAGTTTCCATCCCACTACTCTACTCCATTAACTCCCTGAATCCTTTTTCATAAATATTAATCCGTCCATTTATAACAGGAATGGCGGAAAATCACCAGGGAGATCCACAGCCCCGTAGCACAGCCAGAGGACCACAACCGGGCCCTTGACCTTGGATTCAAAGAGGATCCGCATATATTAGTGGAGCTTGAGGAATTGGTGTTTCACCAGGCGAGCTGTGACAGCACCGAAGTGGTCATCATTGCTGACTATCCCGGTCTCCTCCCTGCATCGCATGTAAGTAATCAAGAGACTTGTCCTTTGATAGAATTTCCCCGTTCCACCTTACCCACCGCACTAAATTATGCTCTAAAGGGGAGGCGGTCGGCGCGCCATGCTGCGCACGAGGCGACGCGCAAGAAGGCCGTGCCTACAACGGGCAGGCCTTCAAAGAGGAAGGCAAATAGAGATATGGTTGAGCCTTCATTGAAGAGGTATGGTTTTAAATATGCTCCATGGTCGTCATCTTAAGGTATGACACTATCCGTTGTTTCTTATCAGGAAAAACATCCGCCGGACAATGTCCGGGGATCCTGCCGGTCATGCCTCTACTAGCTGGATTCCGGCCCCTGTCTCGAGGATTGAGGCTAACGCGGAAGTGACACCGGATTATCCTTCTGCAGAGGATTTGGATAAAGTATCCGCCACAAACTCCGAAGTGGAAAGCGCCATTAATCATCAACACCGGCGGGTCGCTCTTTGCGACCCTGGTTTTTCAGAAGAGGCTTTCAATGCCTTCAACTCTCGTGATGCATACATCCGAGCTGCTCGAGATGGGCTTTCCAGAGCCACAGATCAGTATTTGAAAGATATGCGGGTGAGTTCATACTTGCACAATTCTAATAATTATATACCAGTAGCCCCCGAGACTAGAAGCAGTTGAAATAACTGATTTAAGGATCGTTGTATACCCAGGTGCTCAAAGAGAAGAACACTATGTTGTCTCGAGAGCTGGAGAAGTGTCAAGCCCAGCTAACTGCTACTACCGCCAAACTGGAGAAATCCAAGAAGGCAACGTCTGGTCATGTTCCCATCTATCGAGAAAACATGATCATTTACCAGGAGTATTAATACAGGTGCAAATCTTATGGTAGAGTCATCAGATCATCTGAAAGAGGCACCAGGAGTCGCACGAGCGGGATATCCAGGAGCTCAAAGGCAACTGGCCGCGGGCGAACTTATACTAACACCAGTCAGGGTGGAGAAGAACAAACTCCAAGATGCCAACACCCAGCTCGGTGAAGAGCAAAAAGATGTGCGGGCCCAGCTAGCTGACTCCATGAAGGAGAATAAGAAGCTGCGAGGCAGCATATTTAGTATGTGTTCGGACTTACCTTTACATAGTTCGGCAAGTGAAGGAACTAACAGAATTATATTTGTAGGTATATTGACAGGCCGCCCCGAAGAGGAGGTGTCCGGATCGTCAATCGATCTGCTACTAGAGCTGTCGCAAATGCACGAGCGAGCTTGATAGGCGATGCAAAGTATTGCCAAGGCCTTATGGCCATCCGACTCCCCTCCAGGAAGTATGGAGGGGCTTGTACAACTGTACAAGGGAGTGCGGCGGCGCTTCCAATTATGGAAGATATCGGCCTGTTCGGAAGGTGCGCGAGAGGCCTGGGCGATGGTAAAAACTCGGTATAGCAAGCTCGACCCGAATCACATGGCCCGGTCGGACCTGTAGGGCCAAATGAAGAAGAAATTCCTATTAGCTTGGTATATGCCCAGGTACAAGTAGCCGCCAGGTATTCCCAACAGGATTGTAGGCTAGATAGCCTGTTGGATGGCATCGGGGAAGAAGTTTTTCAAACCAAGTGACTATGTACTTCAAATGACAAATTATGTCTCTAGCTGAATTGTAAAATGATTGTCATGGCAGACCTTTTCGCTTCAACCTTTGGACCCGAATGTGCCGAGTGCTTCTGAATACCCGCTCGGTAATGTAGACCGGGGTATGCGTGGAAACCAGGCATAGGGGTCATAGTTGCTTGAACAGACAAGTATCCGGCTAGTTATGTTATATTACATTTTGATCGTAAGAAACATCATCCAGAGAGAATAGTTCTGTTAAGGATCCATTTCCCTGGATCGACATGCGTTTAACATGCACGTCTGGACTGTGATTGAGAAAACCACAACATACATAACATCTGGGGGTTCATAATGTGACAAGTAAAAAGCATCTTTAGTCCGCTGACCAAATATTCCCTTAAGAACGCTAGCTTTCGGCTTCACCCAGTCTGAGGTACACATCCGGATGACCCGGAAGTAACAATTGCAGACGTGCTCCCTTTATGCCCTAGCCGAACTAACGGGAACGTAGGGCATAAGAACAGGAGCCAGGCAACCCAGCTTGGCCAAAACTTAAGTCATATCGATGCATATAATGGCGAAGAAAAGGTACATACGTGGAAAAGACACATATGTGGTGAGCTTGATGCTCTAAAAATAATAATAATAATAATAATAATAATAATAATAATAATAATAATAATAATAATAATAATAATAATAATAATAATAATAATAATAATAATAATAATAAGCTTCTATACGAGAAGCCCCCAGGTATACTTGACGTACATATTTTAGAATGTGTGCGTCAAAGGTGTAAGCTTTAAGGCTTAAAAAGAAAGAAAAATGTGAAAAGAGAGGGAAATGAATACTAGAAACAAAAAGGGGGTAAGGGAGACGAACGAAGAGTCCGACGCTAGGCATAGAATCTTTGGAGTCTGGCCGTGTTCCATGGGTTTGGTTCTAGGCGATTGTCAGATGTGTCACACAGGCGGTACGCTCCTCTGGTGAGAACTTCGTCAATGATGAAGGGACCCTCCCACTTGGGCTTGAGTTTGTCCTTTTTCTTCTTCGGCAAGCATAGAATGAGTTCGCCAACATTATAAGTCTTGGCCCATACTTCTTTGCTTTGATATCTGCGAGCCTGTTGTTGATAGAATGTGGAACGGGCTTTTGCGACATCGCGCTCCTCCTCTAGGGCATCTAAGTTGTCCTGCCGATCAAGCTCGGCCTCTCTCTCTTCATACATGCGCACTCGAGGTGAGTCATGAATAATGTCGCAGGGTAACACAGCCTCTGCGCCGTACACCATGAAAAAGGTGTGTATCCGGTAGAACGATTGGGCGTGGTCCGCAGCCCCCAGAGTACGGAGTCGTGTTCCTCCACCCAGTGCTTGTCTGATTCTTTCATAGACCACACTAATCTGGGTTTGATGCCGCTCATAATAAGACCGTTGGTTCGTTCGACTTGACCGTTGGTTTGTGGGTGTTAGACAGAGGTGTAGTCGAGCTTGATGCCCAGATTAGCACACCAGGATTTCACCTCATCAGCTGTGAAATTGGAGCCGTTGTCGGTGATGATGCTGTGTGGAGCACCATAACAGTTAACAACACCGGATATAAAGTCTATCACTGGCCCGACTTCAGTTGTTTTAACTAGTTTGGCCTCTATCCACTAAACGAATTTATCCACCATGACCAACATATATTTTTTATTATGGCTTCCTCCTTTAAGGGGTCCGACTATATCAAGCCCCCAGACCGCAAAAGGCCAAGTGATGGGGATTGTTTGTAGAGCGGTGGGTGGCATATGGCTTTGGTTGGTGAAAAGTTGGCATCCGGCGCAATGTTGGACAAGGTCCTGCGCATTTGCTCGGGCCGTTGGCCAATAGAAACCTGTACGGAAGGCCTTTCTTACAAGGGCCCGAGCCGCGGCATGGTGACCACCGAGACCAGCATGAATTTCAGCCAAGAGCTTCCGCCCTTCTTCTTCGGAGATACATCTTTGAAGTATTTCGGTAGCGCTTTTCTTATAGAGTTCCCCCTCATGAACATTGTAGGCTTCAGAGCGCCGCACAATGCAGCGTGCCTCGTTCTGGTCCTCAGGGAGTTCTCGCCTATTAAGGTAGGCTAAGAAAGCTTCGGTCCATGGGGCAATGACTGCCATGATGAGATGGGCCGATGGTGTAATTTTGGTGGTTGAGCCCCCGATGATGTCGATGTGTTCAGAATCGGGGGTTGTATTCGGATCCGGATTGGTGTTGCTGCTCTCCCCTTGCCACACCATGGATGGCTTGAAAAGCCTTTCTAAAAAGATGTTAGGTGGGACGAGGTCACGCTTGGCGCCGACGCGAGCAAGGACATCCACCGCTTGATTACTTTCTCGAGCCACATGGTGAAACTCGAGCCCCTTGAACCGAGCCGACATTTTGAGAACGACGTTATGGTAAGCCGCCATCTTTGGATCTTTGGCCTCAAAATCTCCATTTATTTGAGATATTGCGAGGTTTGAATCCCCGTGCACTTCCAGGCGTTGTATGCCCATGGAGATGGCCATCCGAAGACCATGCAATAAGGCTTCGTATTCAGCTACATTGTTGGAGTCCGTGAATAATATTTGTAGGACGTACTGAACAGAATCTCCAATAGGGGATATTAGGACAACGGCTGCCCCTAGGCCTGCCAGCATTTTGGAGCCATCGAAGTGCATGACCCAGTTGGAATATGTGCCATACTCTTTAGGGAGTTCGGCCTCTATCCATTCGGCGACGAAGTCGGCCAGTACTTGAGATTTAATGGCCCACCGCGGTTTGTATGTAATGTACAATGGGAGGAGCTCAATGGCCCACTTGGCAATCCAGCCCGTGGCATCACGGTTATTTATTATATCGTTGAGTGGTACCTCAGAGGCCACCGTTATGGAGCATTCTTGAAAGTAGTGTCGTAGCTTCCGGCATGCCATGAAGACCGCGTATGCTATCTTTTGGTAATGTGGGTATCGGGATTTGCATGGTGTGAGGACAGTGGATACGTAGTATACTGGCTTCTGAAGCAGGAATTGGTGTCCGTCCTCCTCTCGTTCGATGACGAGCACCGCACTCACGACTTGGTGTGTGGCCGATATGTATAATAACATGGGTTCACCGACGTTTGGCGCGGCCAGGATTGGGTTGCTCGCTAGAAGAGCCTCTATTTCTTCCAATCCGACCATTGCTACGTCTGTCCACTCGAAGTGATCGGTGCATCAGAGAAGGCGATAGAGTGGCGACGCATTTTCTCCTAGTCTAGAGATAAAGCGGCTTAAGGCTGCCACACAGCCGGATAGTTTTTGGACTTGTTTAAGGTCTGTTGGCGTAGCTAATTGTGACAAAGCTCGGGTTTTGGCTGGGTTTGCCTCAATTCCTCTGTTGGAAACGATGGAGCCCAGACGTTTTCTGGCGGGAACGCTGAAAACACACTTCTCCGGATTGAGCTTGATGTCATATGTTCGGAGGTTGTCGAATGTGAGATGGAGATCGTTTATTAATGACTCGAAGTGTCTGGTTTTGATCCACGTATGCTTCAACTGTCTTGCCGATTTGTTACTCCAGGCATGTTTGAATCATGCGTTGATAGGTGGCACCAGCGTTTTGAGCCCGAAAGGCATAGCGTTGAAGCAGAAAGGCCCGTATGGGGTGATAAATGCCGTTGTGGCTTGATCAGACTCCTTCATCTTGGTTTGATGGTATCCGGAGTATGCGTCGAGGAAATAGAGTGAGTCATTCCTGCAGTAGCATCGATAATCTGATCAATGCGGGGGAGGGGAAAGGGATCCTTAGGGCAAGCCTTGTTGAGGTCTTTAAAATCGACACATAGGCGCCAGAATTTATCCTTATCATTAGCAGCTTTGCTAGACAGTCCGGGTGTTTTATTTCTCCGATGAATCTGGCCTCGAGTAACTTGGCTAGCTCCTCTCCCATGGCTTGTCGTTTGGGTTGGAAAAAGCGCCATAATGTTTGCTTGACCGGCTTGTATCCCTTCAATATGTTTAGGCTGTGTTCGGCCAGCCTGCTTGGGATCCCTGGCATATCAGAAGGGTGCCAGGCAAGTACGTCCCAGTTATCACGTAGGAATGCCCACAGTGCGGCATCGACCGTGGGGTCCAGCTGTGCCCCGATGGATGCTGTCTTCGTGGAGTCCGTTGGGTGGACCTGGAATTTGTCTATTTCATCTGCTTGTTTAAAGGAGGTGGATTTGGATCGCTTATCAAGTATCATGTCGTCCCTATCCACCGTGGAGCGCAATGCGGTTAATTCTTCAGCCGTGAGGGCTTCGGACAATGCTTCGAGGGCCAAGGCGGTGGTTTTGTTTTCGGCGCGGAGTGCTATGTCCGGATCACTTGCAAGAGTGATGATTCCATTGGGCCCGGGCATCTTGAGCTTCATGTACCCGTAATGGGGTGTAGCTTGGAAGCTTGCAAATGCATCTCGCCCTAATAGGGCGTGATATCCACTGTTGAAAGGGGCCACTTGAAAGGTTATCTCTTCGGACCGATAATTCTCCGACGTGCCGAATACCACATCGAGTGTGATTTTTCCTGCACATAGCGCCTCCCGACTGGGAATAATTCCTTGGAAGGTTGTGCTACTTTGCTCAATGCGGCTCATGTCTATTTCTATTTTGTTGAGAGTTTCTCGTAAATGAGGTTTAGTCCACTGCCATCGTCCATGAGCACTTTGGTAAGCCGAAAGCCGTCCACAATTGGACTGAGGACCAATGCGGCTGGTGCCCGGACTATTCTTAATTTTGGTTCGTCACTGACATTGAAAGTTATGGCCTTGTCGTTCCAGAAGTTTATTGCGGCAACTTGGCAGACTTCAGCAAGGCCGTGGAGTGCCCTTTTGCACCTATTGTTTGAGGAAAATGTGTCGAAGACTATCAATACTGTAGGGTTATTGTCTTCTGTGGGATGTTGCTCTGCGGTATTTTTGGTGAGGATATCCTCGCTGCTCTTGGCCACTTGCCGGAGTATGCAACATGCTCTAATGCTACGGGTTGGTACGGTATCCGCCGCTGTGTGTATTTTGCATGGACTATCAAGCCATCCCTCCAGAACGGTCATGCGCTCTGTAATGGGCTTCAACTTTGTTGTTACTGGACCAGGCGACCTGCAAGGTGCATTCTTTTTGTCCGGATGAGGGGTTTAGTGGAAACCGGTGGCTCCCAAGAGGCTGCCTGAGTTTTCCAGGTGCTTTCCATTGTGTAGTACTTCTGTACTATGGTTGCCAAGTCAGTGAAGTGTGATACGTGACGGTAATTGATTGCATTGAGGATTCCCTTGTCCGTGCAGTTTTTGCAGAATAATGAGATTGCGTCTTCATCGCGGCAGTCTTTGATCCTGTCCTTGACAAGGCAGAATCTGGCCCAAAAGTGATGGCCCGTTTCCTGGGACTACTGTCTGATGTGGATAAGATTGCTTGTATCTGGGTGGGTGGGTGGCTTTAAATCCGAACCCTGACCAAATCTGGGATCCGGAGTTTGAGAAACTTCCGTGCTTAACTGTCCAAGCTCCGGAATATCAACCAATTTTTCGAGCCTACAGTACGATTCTAGGTTTGGGGTACGGGGCCCATCTTTCCGCGGGCAAGTGCCCGACTCTGTGAGCTCGAAAACCCGAACATAGTTCGTCCTCAATGTTGAGGATGAGTCGTCGCGTTGCTCCTCCACTTCCGCTATCTGATGGGTGGTCGGTGGAGATTCAATTTCTCTCTGATCGGGTTTAAGCCCAATCAGATCATAGTCCATAGCGACTCCCAAGGTGGCGATGCGATCCAGGAGTTTGTTCAAAGACGACAACTCCATCGGACCCATCTGTTCAGACTATTCCGAGCTGACGCGGAGGCGATTTTCGATGACCCGAGAAGTCATCGTCGGCCCGACGGCCGAACGGGCGGTCATAGTGAAGCCGCCCAACCGGAGGGTTTGGCCTGAGGCCACAGCTCCCCCGGAGGTGACTTTTCCTTGATAACAAGGCGAGCCATCAAGCCTATCTTTGACGTCACAGCGGAACTCTCAATGAAAACACCAATGTCGGTGTCAAAACCGGCGGATCTCAGGTAGGGGGTCCCGAACTGTGCGTCTAAGGCTAATCGTAACAGGAGGCAGGGGACACAATGTTTACCCAGGTTCAGGCCCTCTCTATGGAGGTAACACCCTACTTCCTTCTTGATTGATCTTGATGAATATGAGTATTACAAGAGTTGATCTACCATGAGATTGTAATGGCTAAACCCTAGAAGTCTAGCCTATGAGATTACGATTGTTATCCTACCGACTAAACCCTCCGGTTTATATAGACATCGGAGGGGGCTAGGGTTACACAAAGTCGGTTACAGAGAAAGGAATATACATATCCGTATCGCCAAGCTTGCCTTCCACACAAAGGAGAGCCCCATCCGGACATGGGACGAAGTCTTCTATCTTGTATCTTCATAGCCCAACAGTCCATCCCACGTATATAGTCCGGCTGTCGGAAGACCCCTAAGTCCAGGATTCCCTTAGTCGTCATGGCCCACGTCAGCTGAGCCTCCTAAGGTGCACCTTGCATAGAACTCTCCGCCCATCGGGAGCCAGCCTAAGGAGGCTGATCCCTCGGGGGTCTTGGCGTCATCTGCCTCACGAAGCTTGGCCCCTCACGAGGGTCTTGAGCTGTTGATGCTGAAGTTGGGCCGGACTAGGCCACTGATGGAGCCGCGCAGTGGGCCGCAGGCAGGCAAGTCTGGGTACCCCCATATCTAGAACGCCGACAGTAGCCCCAGGGCCCAAGGCGTGCTCGGACTTGGCTTCTAGGCGAAGCAAAAGGGCAAGGGCAGAGCGCTGCGGGCCCTAACCGCCTGCGGCCTTGAACGATGCGTGGCGATTGATGGGACGTGGGCGTCTCCACTTCCTCGTGCCACCTCGGCAGCCGTTCGACTTGACGGGTCAATACTGCAGATCATCATGGCGCGAGGTCGTGGAGGCCGGCAGTTGGCCTCCCTTTGGCTATAAATGAGGGGGAGGGGTAGAGCCCCCCTCGCTCATCTCTCCTCCGTCTTCTTGCTTCCCACTTCTTCTTCTTCTTGCTCCTGCTTCCATGGCACCGATCAGGAGGTTTTCTGCGGCTGAAAAAGGAAAGGCCCCTTGGGAGGGGCCAGATCCTCTCCCATCGAAGAAGCGGTTCCGCCTTCCTCATGATGCCGGAGCGAGACAAGAGGTGACCAGGCCTTGGCATTCGAGGCCTCCGCCCGGCTTCCCCATTCCTCTGTACGCACGCGCCCAGGATGAGGATGTGCACCGTCGAGCTATTCCAGGCGGTGTAGATCAAGTCGTTGTTGTCCTGCATGCCGAGCCACGGGCCCACACCGAAGGTAGCTCGCGCGAGTTCATGGTGTGGGCAGTGATGCTGCCTGATTCAAGGATCCGGCTCCCGAGGTTCTTTGCCGACGAGCTGCCTCCAAGGAGCGCACTTGAGTTGTGGCTGCAGCACGTCGGGTGCTGTAGCTTGGCCACCGGAGCTGAAGTGGAGGTGGTGCCCCCTGGAGATGTCTTCATGACCCGCGGATGGGGTGAGCTCGCCCGGGCCTGCCAGGCAGTGGGGGGCCTCGTGATCCACTTTGAATACGACGACGCCTCCACTCTGTTCTCAAAGCTCGTCGACGTGGAGGGCTGGTGGCTGGAGTGCTGCCCCGGGGGAAGCAGCCTGTGAAACGTGACCAAGGGGGCCAGACCTACTTCCGTCCCCTCCAGCACCTCCTCTGGCAGCAGCGGCGGCTCTTGAGAATCCAGCGATTCTCCTGAGCCCAGTGAATCTCCGAAGTCCAACGATGATAGCTACGTGCCGCCAAGCCCCCGTCGCGATCGGAGCGCGGCAGCGGCTGCCACTAGGCGTCGTCAGTGACTCGCGCTGGCCTATTAGAAACCCTTCTCCTTTTGTTTCCCCGCTCTGAATTAGAATTAGCCCCGCGGGGCGTGTAAGGATCGACATGTTTCAATTCCAGCGTCGCTCTTTTGGTTTTATGATGAAATTGTGTGTTCCGATCTGGCATGATTCCCCCCTTTCTTCCCCTTAGGTAGCGTAGCGCTTTACGCCGGCAGGACCCAGTCCCCAGGCAGGCTTCAGCCGTCGCTAGTATGCCAGGCCGCGATGCCGTGGTCAAAGCTAGGAGGTGAGTGGCCCGAGGTCCGGTGAGAGCTCGAGTGGCGCGATGCTCACGAGGTCTCCCTTGGCATACAAGTAGCTTCCCAAGAAACGGAAAGGGTAGAAAAACTATCGGAGCGGGAGTGCGGGACTAGGCAGAGCAGGTTGCGAGTCTCATAATATGGTGCATATAACTAATCTTTTAGCAGACTCGCCGCGATTTCCATGAGTGGTGTCCATTTATGCACCCGTGGTAGGGTCACCAGGTGGGGCCCACGATGATCACCTTCTTCCCTTGCTTTCCTAGGTGCTCTACATCCTCGGGTCCCGACCCTAGAGCAAGCTCAGCCGACGCTGGTATGCCAGGTCGCGATGCCATGGTGAAGGCCAAGGGGTGAGGGCTGGAGAGCCAGTAGGAGGTCCTGAGGCGCGATGCTCAAGATCTCCCCCCTTTAACGTGCAAGTGACTCGCGAGGTAAGGTGGTGACCGTCGGGGTCTGCTCGTAGATTGGCCTCAGAGAGACCTGCAAGTTAGAGAAGGAGAGATTGCAATTCCTTACGGGGCAGACGGCCCGCCCTTAGGCCCTTCGCAGGAAGATGAAAGCACCGAGGACTTGGTCAGGTGGCGTGCACGAGGCGGGCCGCGAGCCAGCGCTCAGTCCTCGGGGTTTTCAATGTTGCAGGGATGGGCCCAAGCACAAGCTCCGTGCCAGCGTGAGTAGCCCCTGCTGCGGGACGGGCGAAGGACAAGTCAACAAGCCTAAGGAGACCGCGAGGTGGTTAAGATTTGAAGTGAGCAGGCAATGGTTATAGATAAGTTCATGAGAGATAATTAGATAGCTCCAACGGATGCAAAAGGATACACGCTGCAGGGACAGACCCACATGACTTGGGGATAGTGCAGCCCGAGGGGCACCCCTGTCACGACCGGTTTTCCAATAAAAATATTTATTAAGAAACCAATCTTTTGAGTCCAGTATGAGAGAAATCCTCCTCACTGGTAGACAAATTCTTGATACAATAAGCCAGTAGCATAGGATATATTACAGGGTTGAGCTAGGGCTGCTCAACAAATTATTACAAGCGCGCCAATAATTATATATAATGGCGGATATAACACAATGGTGTGGTGGCATACTACTGACTCGAGGATAAAGTGATGGTGGAATAACACAGTGGGGAGTGTGATAACACGACTCTCAAACTGGCATCTCATCGAGCGTCGAGGTGAGGCTCGATAAATTTATTCGGGTTGCGGAAGCGGATATAATACAGTGACCAAATCCAGGGTCGCACAATACTGACTGGGATTCCTCTAGGCGTCGGACTCGCTATCGAACTCTTCATCCATGAGATCGCCTTCGTCAGCATCTGGCCAAATCAACAAGCCAGTGAGTACTTTGAAAGTACTCGCAAGACAGTTCGGATGTAAGATATAACAAATGCATGCATGAATGCGTCATGATTAATTCATCAATGTACATTTAAAATTAGCATGACGAGGTAAGTAAAAGGGAAACGACGGTAGTCCGCCTGAAATCCCACAAAACATAAATGAAGACCGATCGGGTGTCTGAAGCGACGCCTCGAAAGGTGAACAAATAAATATAAGGAAATGATGCCACAGTCGGGCGTCTTAGCGACACCACATAAAGGGCTTTAAAAGAAATGCCACAGTCGGACGTCGGGGCGACATCACAGAAAGGGCTTTAAAAGAAATACCACAGTCGGGCGTCTTAGCAACACCACATAAAGGGCTTGAAAAGAAAGTAAAATACAATTATGCCACGGTCGGACATCTGAGCGACATCGCAGAAAGGGCTTTTATTCACAAGTAAATAATACTCATAATAAACATTCAATTTATGAGAATAAATGGGTTAGTACATTCACAGAAATAATCATTTAACCGGACTTAGCACTCAGGCGATTCACCGGAGTCTCTGTCATCAAAACTGAAATTTGATCAGGATAAGATAATATCGATCTTGGACATGGAATAGATGATTTGGAGGAAATATATGACTCTGCAGAGTTTGTAAAAAAAATTCCCACAGCCAACGGATTTCCGTAGTCCCGAAGGACTAGTTCCGTTTACGGTTTTTCGGAAGAAAACACAGCTATCCAGTACACACCCATCCTACCTCTCGATGCCAGGACTCACCCTAGACATCGTCCAAGAAAAACTTTTGAGACAGGGAGATCACAATCTCGAATAGCATGGGATCAAATTTATATACGCGCGCTCTAAGGGGTGCCCCCCTCTCGGTCCCAACCGGAAACACCCATGCCCCCTGACCGGATGACTGGCTTTAATCCAGGGCCATGGAACCATCATCACGGCCTCTCCTTTTTGGTGTGTACCAGGAAGCGGTTTACAACTTACTAAGCCATATTCCTTACGAAAAATCTGTGGTACTACAAGGAAGGAATAATGGAAGGAACTGGAATGATACGAGTTGACATTGAAGTCACATAGTCTGGCATAAGCCTGGCATGCTACAACACTGCCATCTTAACCATCCTCATGCCAACACATGGCCATGCATACTCACATCCATCCACTTATGGATCATCGAACTCACTTACCTCAACATTGCATAAGATAACGTTCTTCGGTATGCTCATCAACATGCCATGAAACTAACTAAATGCAAAACATGCCAAGACACTCATCATATCAAAAGTTCAAACATGCTTGCCTGGTTCAGAGTAGTCGGAGCCTAGCTCGGTGAAGTTCGCGGCTCCGTCACCTCCTTCGGTATCTACGGTATAAAGAAAATATATGCGCTATCGTAAATACCAAGGGGTGCACAAAAAGTATTCCAAATATTTTTCAAATAAATCTGATAAAAAACTAGAAATTTTTTTAAAGAGAACAGAAAAAGAATCAATCAAAAATACCTTTCTGTTTAAAAGTTATAAAGGTTTTTGTCCAGGGACTCATCTCTAATGAAACAGAAAGTTCCCAGGGGCTAGCTTATAAAAACAGAAAACGCTTCGGCAGAAACTACGCCAGCCCAAAGGGAAAGCGCATTTGGCAGAAGGCGTTTTCAGAAAACACTTCGTTTAGAAGGACAGAGAGGCTGACAGCGGGTCCCGCCTGTCAGGTTTGAATATACGAACGGGGCGGCAGATTTCGCCGGTGCCCGAGAGACGTGGTGGTCGCCGGCGGCGATCCACGACGAGGCAGGGGGATCGGAGGGTACCTCCGTGTTCAGGGCACCTTCCCGCGTCGGTTGGTGGTGGTGGTGGTCGCCGGCGAGTACCACGTCGACGGCGAGCTTTGCTCCAGCGGACGGCGGCTCGGGTGGTCAAGGGACTCGTCGGAGAGAGCTGCAAAGGACAAATTGATGCTGGCGTTAGCTTACTCGGTGCTAGAGGGAGTGACTGACGGGGTTTGGGCGCCGGAGACGGCCTCACCAGAGCGAATCGTGGTGGAGGCCGAGGCGGATCGGGGCGGCCGGAGATGGGGGAGGAGACCTCCTCGAGGTCCTCCGGGTGGCTTGGCAGAGCTTTGGTGAGGTGTAGAGGTGGCGCATGCTCGAGGGTGAGCTCGGGGGCCCTTTTTATAGGCGGCCCGAGGCGGTGGCCGTGAACGGGGGTCTCCGGTGAAGATTACGGCGGCGCAGGGCTTGGTCGGGGGTAATTAGGGAGTTGTGCATCGTCGTTGAGGTCCACCGGTTCCATTTAGGTGCTAATCGGGCTGGGATTTGGTGCTATGGGCGAGTTCGACAGAACGGGGCGGCACGGGCCCGTCGGCGGCAGTGAGCACGTTCCGTGCTTGCCGGGCCACGGCGACGGTGTCAAGGGTGTGCGCTGGCATGCATGAGGCCACGCAGAGAGCAGAGGGGCGTTGGGCGGCGCCGAACGGCGTTGAGCCGCCGTTCCGTCCCCTGTCGGCTGCCACTGGGGTTCGGCTGCCGCAAGACACGCCGGCGCGGGCGGCCAGGGGCGCCACCGACGCTGGGAAGACGCCAAGCGCACGTGCGGGGGTGCTGGCCAGGGAGAAGAAGCCGCGTGCAACGCGCCAAGCGCACTGTCAACGCGTGAGTGAAGCTGACGGACGAAAAATGACACTGAAGTCTGAATTTTCCTGAAAATGAACAGCAACAGCGCAAGCAAGGTGTTCGATAGAATGGATTTGGCCTCTGGAGATTTTTCCTTGAGCTGAAACTTGGTGGAGTGGCTACTCATTGCTCCACTAGGCTGCATGATTTTTGGTGGAATTTTTGGACGAGTGTAGATATGAATTTCACCAAATTTGGCAAATCTGGTCCAAACTTGCAGAGACTGAATTTTGAAAAATTTGAAAAGAGAAGGAGTTGATCAAGATGGTTCTGGGTTGTGGGTACAAAGGACTTTCCAGGAGAGTTGGTTTGAGGTCAAAACTCAAATGAAAAAGGTACTTGCTTTGAAAAACTCTCAGGCTCCAAATAATTTTCAGAAATGCTTTGAGGGAAAAAACTAATTATAATAAAATCCAAAACTTGCTTGGATTAGTTGGGACAGAGAACTTAGGTTGATTACAAGGAGGAGGGGAGGTTTTGGAGGGGTTTTATCACATGGGCAAAAATACAAAGTCATGGGTGGTTTTCAAGATATGAAAATCCCAAATTTTCATAGAGCTTCTTTTTAAGAGAAAAAGATTAAACTCACAAAATAATTTGAGAGGGAACCAACAGAGAAAAAGTTTCAAAAGATCAAACACCATAGCTTGAATAAAAATAAAACCTTGCCAAAGAAAAGGAAGTTTTTAAGAGGAAGGATTTCTGGAAAGGAAATTTTAAATGCCCTCTTTTAAAATCCAACAAAGTTTTTGATGAAAACCAAATTAAAATTTTGGAGTGTCACAACACCTACCCCCTTAGGAAAAATCTCGTCCCCGAGATTTCAGCTGATCCTTAAATAAGTGTGGATGCTCTGTCCGAAGAAAATCCTCTCTTTCCCAAGTTGCTTCACTGTCGGTGTGATTGCTCCACTGGACTTTGAAAAACTTGATGGTCTTCTGTCGGGTCCTCCTTTCAGACTCCTTTAAAATTCTTACGGGACGTTCTCGATAAGTGAGGTCTGGCTGTACGTCAATGTTTTCATGGGATACTTGTTTCTCTGGGTTGCTTACGCACTTCCTCAATTGCGAGACATGGAACACGTCGTGGATGTCGGACAAGTCTTCGGGTAAGTCTAGCTGGTAGGCTATAGTGCCTCTTCGTGCCACGATGCAGAATGGTCCAATGAATCTTGGTGCTAACTTTCCTTTAATCTTAAACCGTTGCAGTCCCCTCATAGGTGATACTCGTAGGTACACGAATTCACCGGGTTCGAAGCTGACCCTACGATGTTTCTGATCATAATAACTCTTTTGTCGACTTTGAGCGGTCTTAAGTTGGTCTCTGATTAGCTTGACCTTTTCCTCGGCTTCTCTGAGCATGTCTGGTCCGAAGATGCGGCTGTCTCCGGTCTCTGACCAATTTAACGGGGTACGACATCTCCGTCCGTATAAGGCTTCAAAAGGAGCCATTTGCAGGCTGGCCTGGTAACTGTTGTTGTATGCGAACTCGGCATATGGCAGGCTTTCTTCCCAACTGGTTCCATAGGTGAGGACACATGCTCTCAGCATGTCTTCTAAAATTTTGTTTACGCGTTCAGTCTGTCCATCAGTCTGTGGGTGGTATGCGGTACTGAAGGCTAGTTGGGTTCCCAGAGCCTGTTGTAAATGCTCCCAAAATCTTGAGATGAACTGAGTGCCTCTATCGGATATTATAGTCTTCGGGACACCGTGCAGACAAACTATGCGGGAAAGATAAATCCTGGCAAGCCTCTGAGTGGTGTGGGTCGTCTTTATTGGAATAAAGTGTGCCACTTTGGTTAACCTGTGAGTGATGACCCATATGGCATCATTCCCGTGTCGTGACCGAGGTAGTCCGACAATGAAATCCATCCCTATTTCATCCCATTTCCACTCAAGTATTTTGTTTGGTTGCAGTAGTCCGGCTGGTCTCTGATGCTCAGCTTTTATGCGTTGACATGAGTCGCAACATGCAATGAAGGTGGCTATGTCCCTCTTCATACCGTGCCACCAAAATCTTTCCTGAATATCTTTATAGATTTTGGTTCCTCCAGGGTGGATCGAGTACGGGGCGGTGTGGGCTTCAGCTAAAATTTGTTGTTTAAGGTCTTCTATGTTTGGCACGCAGAGCCTTTCTCCGTACCATAATATTCCTTCATTGTCTATGACGAATTCCGAGGCCTTGCCCATACTCAGCTTTCTTTTGATGCCTTCGATGCTGGTGTGATCGGGCTGAGCTCCTTTAATTTTCCCCACAAGGTCGGGTTGTATTTCAAGTTTGATATGGTGCCTTCTTCTACCATTATCAAGTTGAGCTTGGCAAATTCTTATTGGAATTCGGGCCTCAAGCTGTGCAGATTGTTTTCGTCGGAGCTGGGGTTCCGACTAAGGGCATCGGCCACTACATTTGCTTTCCCTGGATGGTAATGGATACCAACATCATAGTCCTTTACTAACTCCAACCAACGTCGTTGCCGTAAGTTTAGTTTTGGTGTGTGAAAATATATTTGAGACTTTTGTGATCTGTATATATTTCACATCCATTCCCAAGTAAGAAATGCCTCCATTCCTTGAGTGCATGAATAACTGCTGCCATTTCTAAGTCATGAGTGGGATAATTTTCCTCATGCTTGCGAAGTTGCCTTGAAGCGTAGGCGACAACCTTGCCTTCCTGCATCAACACGCATCCGAGACCCTTTCTGGACGCGTCACAATATACTTCAAAATTCTTGTGTATGTCGGGTACAATTAATACCGGTGCTGTTGTTAACTTCCGCTTTAGTTCTTGGAAACTTTTTTCGCAGGCTTCTGTCCATTCAAACTTCCTATCTTTCTTGAGTAACTGCGTCATAGGCTTGGCTATGGTCCTTCAATAAATCTGCGGTAATATCCTGCCATTCCCAAGAAACTCCGTATGTCCGTTACGTTGGCTGGTGACTTCCAGCCAAGTACGGCCTTGACTTTCTCTGGGTCCACTGCGATACAGTCTTGGGTCAGTACGTGGCCTAGAAAGCCTATTTGTCTTAGCCAAAATTCGCACTTGCTGAACTTGGCATACAATTGGTGTTTTCTGAGCTCTCCTAGCACAATCCTGAGATGTTCTGCGTGCTCTTCTGGTGTCTTGGAGTATACCAGAATATCGTCGATGAATACCACAACAAACTTGTCCATAAGCTTCATAAATACTTTGTTCATGAGGTGAACAAAATATGATGGGGCGTTAGTTAATCCAAATGGCATCACTGTGAACTCGTACAGTCCATATCTGGAGGTGAAGGCTGTTTTGGGGATATCTTCCGTTCGTACCTTCAATTGATGGTATCCCGACCTTAAGTCAATTTTTGAGAATACCTTGGCCTGAGCGAGTTGATCAAACAAATCGTTTATCCTTGGCATCGGGTATTTGTTTTTGACGGTGACCATGTTAAGTGCTCGATAGTCAATACACAATCTCAGCGTTCCATCCTTCTTTTTGGCAAATAAAATTGGTGATCCCCAAGGTGAGGAGCTGGCTCGAATGTATCCTTTGTCTAGCAATTCCTTTATTTGTTTCTTCAACTCAACTAATTCGGATGGTGCCATTCGGTACGGTTTCTTGTATATGGCGGTGGTTCCTGGTGCGAGCTCAATGCTGAATTCTATCTCTCGGTCTGGTGGCATGCCTGGTAGCTCTTCAGGGAATACATCTGGAAATTCACACACTACTGGAACCTTGTTTAGCTCAGAAACATCCACCTTATTTAATCTCGGTTGCCGGGGTATTTTTCCTTCCTTGGCTGATACTCTTATTGTCTTCCCTTGGTGGTGTGTGAGAATTACGGTCCTGTTGAAACAGTCGATAAACCCCTTGTTGGTGGTTAGCCAATCCATCCCTAGGATGACATCCAGTCCTTTATTTTCCAACACAATAAGATTTGCGTGAAACTCCAATCCTTCGAACTGAATGACCACATTTTGACAGTAATTCTGAGTAACTTGCTGAATCCCAGGGGACTTGATGATCATGGATTTCTCCAAAGGAAGCATCGAAAAATTATTTTGCAAAGCAAAACTTTTCGAAATGAAAGAGTGAGAAGCTCCAGAATCAAACAAAACCATCGCAGGTATTGTGTTGACAGGAAACGTACCGAGTACGATATTCAGAGCATTTTGTGCTTCCTCTTTGGTTATGTGATTCAGATGACCCTTCCTGTGGTTATTGTTGGGATTGAAATTGTTTCGCTTGGGCGCTGAATTATTGCCGCCGTTGTTCGGCTTTAGGGTTGAGTTCCTTGGCTTGGGGCACTGTTTGGCATAGTGCCCTTCTTCTCCACAAGCGTAACAAGTAACGCCGGGGCGATAGGTGAATTCCTTGTCCCTTGCATGAAAATTCTTGATTGGGCGTGAGACATTGGATGAGGATTTGTGTGTCCCACCCTTTTGAAAATCTGTCCAGCTTCGTGATTGCGAGCATGGTTAGTCTGGTCCCTTTTTCGCTTGCGGATATCTTCCAGACTGAGTCTCTCATTTTCCAGAGTAATGGCTTTGTCCACCAGTGTTTTAAAATCAGGAAAAGTGTGCACGACCAGTTGGCATTTAAGCGCGGGCGCCAGACCGTCAAGGAATTTCTCCATCTTCTTGCTTTCAGTCATACGCTCTTCATTGGCGTAGCGGGACAATAGAGTAAATTGACTGTTGTAATCTGACACTGTCATGTTCCTTTGTTTGAGGTCATCGAACTCTCTCTTCTTGATTTTCATAATACTCTTAGGAATGTGTGCACCATGGAAACCTTCCTTGAAATCATCCCAGGTTATGTCATTTTCATTGGGATGCATGTGCAGAAAATTCTCCCACCATGATGCAGCTGCTCCTGTGAGATAGTGCGGAGCATATAGTACTTTCTCGAGATCTGAACATTTTGCAATAATTAATTTTCTCTCCATATCTCGAAGCCAATCCTCGGCTTCAAGAGGCTTGTCAGTATGAGAAAATGTTTGAGGACGTGTCTTCTGTAGCTCAGATAACTTGGAATGCTGCTGATACTATCCATGGTGATTTCCCATGTTGATGACTTGGTTCATCATTTCACGATGTTGTTGCTGACTCTGTTCATAAAGGCGGCACATTTGGGAAAGTGCCGTTTCACTGTTCTGTTGACTCGAATGCCCTTGTGTGAAATTGTTGCCTGGTTGAGTGTCATAATCTCCCTCTGGTGGAGTAGGCATGGAGCGAGTCCAAGGACGAGACATTTTCACTCTGGGGATATATTTTGTAAAACTCATAAGAAAAGCGAAGAGGGTCGCAAAAACAAATCCAAAATTTCACAAGGATGGCAATTAATTTAAATGACCAAGATCACTTAAGAAAACAAATCGAATTGCGCACGGAGAAGGACTGCTCATTACATATCTTACACGCGGGCGATAATTATACAATACTTCACTCAGGATATGCGTACATAATCCTGACATGTTATTTAGGCTAGTGCACTTCTCCAATTCCTACATGATGCGCAAACAGGCTACTCCTCACAACCTATGTACATATCTTACAAAGCGGTACATCGCATGACGGGCAAGCGCACTCAGCCGGAAATGTTGACGATCTCCTTGGCCCTGCCAAGGGTGAGGCACAGTGCGGCTGGGGACTCGACCTCCTCCTCACTAATAGGCTCCAGACGTGAAGGGCTGCGTCGGGTAGATGGAGCGGGTGTCAGGGGCGGAGCAACATGAATAGGAGTAGGCACAACGGGTAGTGCAGTGCGCGCTGGAGTGGGTGCAATGGCCTGGTTGAACTCTTCGGTGGTAGGCAGGCGACGAGTAGGTGCATAAGATGCTGATGACGAGACAAAAGTCAGTGGCGGTGCGGCGGGCAGGAGCTCCCTCCTGTTGGCGGCACAGCCATGGACTGAGTCCATGCGGGCAGCTACAAAGTCGTCCACCAGGTTGTTGAAGGCTGCCTCCAGAGCCCGGAGATACTCAATAAGCATCTCAAAAGCCTCATCTCATTCTCCTCTGGGGCAGGAGAATGCGTAGTGACAGGTGTAAGGCACATGGCATGGAAGATAGCGGTAGCGACGAGTCTTCATCGCGGGAAGGACATCCCTGAGGCGAGCTATCGCCTCACGGGCTGCCATCTGCATAGCATGCCTCTCCGTAGGCATGGCTCTTCCCACGAACCGGAAGCGGCGTAACTCACCACGCCCTCCCCTGAATTGCACCGTGGCCTGGTGCATGGACAGACTGTCGTTGACCTTGTGCTGGTAGAGTGTGAAGACTGGGCGCACAGACGGCCCCATCGCGACCTGAACGATGAAGGAGAGAAGCTTGACGAACCCATCGGGCACGTTGGCGAAGGTCTGAGACTCGCAGCTGTTGTCGGCCATCTACAAATGTAAGCAAAAATTCTGAATGGTCAGATCATAAATTTATGCTGACAGTCAGAAAATGACTACAATTGCAAAAATATAAATTAGCTCTATCATGCTAATAACCAATTAGCGATCGCACCTAGTGGCTTCCTACAGTCAGCCTGGCTCTGATACCAAGCTTGTCACGACCGGTTTTCCAATAAAAATATTTATTGAGAAACCAATCTTTTGAGTCTAGTATGAGAGAAATCCTCCTCACTGGTAGACAAATTCTTGATACAATAAGCCAGTAGCATAGGATATATTACAGGGTTGAGCTAGGGCTGCTCAACAAATTATTACAAGTGCGCCAATAATTATACATAATGGCGGATATAACACAATGGTGTGGTGGCATACTACTGACTCGAGGATAAAGTGATGGTGGAATAACACAGTGGGGAGTGTGATAACACGACTCTCAAACTGGCATCTCATCGAGCGTCGAGGTGAGGCTCGATAAATTTATCTGGGTTGCGGAAGCGGATATAATACAGTGACCAAATCCAGGGTCGCACGAGACTGACTGGGATTCCTCTAGGCGTCGGACTCGCTATCGAACTCTTCATCCATGAGATCGCCTTCTTCAGCATCTGGCCAAATCAACAAGCCAGTGAGTACTTTGAAAGTACTCGCAAGACAGTTCGGATGTAAGATATAACAAATGCATGCATGAATGTGTCATGATTAATTCACCAATGTACATTTAAAAATTAGCATAACGAGGTAAGTAAAAGGGAAACGGCGGTAGTCCGCCTGAAATCCAACAAAACATAAATGAAGACCGATCGGGTGTCTGAAGCGACGCCTCGAAAGGTGAACAAATAAATATAAGGAAATGATGCCACAGTCGGGCGTCTTAGCGACACCACATAAAGGGCTTTAAAATAAATGCCATAGTCGGACGTCGGGGCGACATCATAGAAAGGGCTTTAAAAGAAATACCACAGTCGGGCGTCTTAGCAACACCACATAAAGGGCTTGAAAAGAAAGTAAAATACAATTATGCCACGGTCGGACGTCTGAGCGACATCGCAGAAAGGGCTTTTATTCACAAGTAAATAATACTCATAATAAACATTCAATTTATGAGAATAAATGGGTTAGTCCATTCACAGAAATAATCATTTAACCGGACTTAGCACTCAGGCGATTCACCGGAGTCTCTGTCATCGAAATTGAAATTTGATCAGGATAAGATAATATCGATCTTGGACATGGAATAGATGATTTGGAGGAAATATATGACTCTCCAGAGTTTGTACAAAATTTTTCCCACAGCCAACGGATTTCCGTAGTCCCGAAGGACTAGTTCTGTTTACGGTTTTTCGGAAGAAAACACAGCTATCCAGTACACACCCATCCTACCTCTCGATGCCAGGACTCACCCTAGACATCGTCCAAGAAAAACTTTTGAGACGGGGAGATCACAATCTCGAATAGCATGGGATCAAATTTATATACGCGCGCTCTAAGGGGTGCCCCCCTCTCGGTCCCAACCGGAAACACCCATGCCCCCTGACCGGATGACTGGCTTTAATCCAGGGCCATGGAACCATCATCACGGCCTCTCCTTTTTGGTGTGTACCAGGAAGCGGTTTACAACTTACTAAGCCATATTCCTTACGAAAAATCTGTGGTAGTACAAGGAAGGAAGAATGGGAGGAACTGGAATGATACGAGTTGACATTGAAGTCACATAGTCTGGCATAAGCCTGGCATGCTACAACACTGCCATCTTACCCATCCTCATGCCAACACATGGCCATGCATACTCACATCCATCCACTTATGGATCATCGAACTCACTTACCTCAACATTGCATAAGATAACGTTCTTCGGTATGCTCATCAACATGCCATGAAACTAACTAAATGCAAAACATGCCAAGACACTCATCATATCAAAAGTTCAAACATGCTTGCCTGGTTCAGAGTAGTCGGAGCCTAGCTCGGTGAAGTTCGCGGCTCCGTCACCTCCTTCGGTATCTACGGTATAAAGAAAATATATGCGCTATCGTAAATACCAAGGGGTGCACAAAAAGTATTCCAAATATTTTTCAAATAAATCTGACAAAAAACTAGACAAAATTTTAAAGAGAACAGAAAAAGAATCAATCAAAAATACCTTTCTGTTTAAAAGTTATAGAGGTTTTTGTCCAGGGACTCATCTGTAATGAAACAGAAAGTTCCCAGGGGCTAGCTTATAAAAACAGAAAACGCTTCGGCAGAAACTACGCCAGCCCAAAGGGAAAGCGCATTTGGCAGAAGGCGTTTTCAGAAAACGCTTCGTTTAGAAGGACAGAGAGGCTGACAGCGGGTCCCGCCTGTTAGGTTTGAATATACGAACGGGGCGGCAGATTTCGCCGGTGCCCGAGAGACGCGCTGGTCGCCGGCGGCGATCCACGACGAGGCAGGGGGATCGGAGGGTACCTCCGTGTTCAGGGCACCTTCCCGCGCCGGTTGGTGGTGGTGGTGGTCGCCGGCGAGTACCACGTCGACGGCGAGCTTTGCTCCGGCGGACGGCGGCTCGGGTGGTCGAGGGACTCGTCGGAGAGAGCCGCCGTTCCGTCCCCTGTCGGCTGCCACTGGGTTCGGCTGCCGCAAGACACGCCGGCGCGGGCGGCCAGGGGCGCCACCGATGCTGGTAAGACGCCAAGCGCGCGTGCAGGGGTGCTGGCCAGGGAGAAGAAGCCACGTGCAACGCGCCAAGCGCACTGTCAACGCGTGAGTGAAGCTGACAGACGAAAAACGACACTGAAGTCTGAATTTTCCTGAAAATGAACAGCAACAGCGCAAGCAAGGTGTTCGACAGAATGGATTTGGCCTCTGGAGATTTTTCCTTGCCTCCTGAATCTCCTAGATTGCCTTGCTTATGAACTCCTGAGCGCCTAACGCCTTACGCCCTGCGCCTTCTCCTGGGAAGCGAGACCTGAAGCATGCCTCCACGTGGTGCCCGAGCGCCTCCCTTGTAACGCTGGCTAGGTCTGAGCTCCTCCAGAGGAGAGCCCCCGAGCCCAGCCTGAGAGGGGCACCGAGCGTGCTTTCCTATGCGAAGGTGAAGGCGCCCCATCCATGGACGCGCGGCTCAGCACAGCACTGTCGGGTGATGCTTTCTCTTGAGATCCCTGGCCCAGCTGTAGCTTCTTCGTCTTGGGGGTGTCCTCAGGAGGGAGGACACCGCCCTCGTCTTTAGGGTTCTCAACAATGGCGGCTTGGTAGGCACGCTCGAGGGAGCACACCGCATCCTTCTCCTTGCAAGCGACCGTGATGATGTTGCCGCTCCTTGGCAGCTTGAGGAGGTTGTTGCCATGATGTGTTGCCGCCATGAAATTGGCCAGTGCTAGGTACCCGAGGATGGCATTGTATGGCAGACGAATGTCAGCAACGTCGAAGTCGATGTGCTCGGTGTGGTAGTTGTCGCGCTCACTGAAGGTGATAGGGAGATGGATCTGCCCTATCGGATGCGTGGAACTGTCGGTCAATCCTGAGAACGGCTTGGTAGGCTGAAGCTGGTGATATGGCACTTGGAGTCTGTTGAACGTCTGAACAGAGAGAACGTTGAGCCCTGCTCCACCATCGATGAGGGTCTTGGTGACGACCATGTTGCTGATGACAGGCAAGCAGAGCATTGGGAGCAAGCCAGAAGTTGCCGCGCACTTGAGCTGGTCGAAGGAGTTAAAGGTGATGGTGTATTTGGACCACCTGAGCGGGCGAGTTGCTTTGGGCTTGGGGAGCACGACGTTCTCCTCGTGCGTGAACTGCTTGAAGATGTGGTGAGAGGCTGGGGCCTGAGAGCCGCCCAGGATGCAAGGGATGGCTCGAGGCTCCTGGAATCCCCAGCCCCCTCGTCCTGGTGATGATCTTCGTTCCTTCTCGGTGGTGGAGGAAGTGGAGGAAGAGCAGCGTTGCCCTGGAGGCCGGTCCTTGAGAGGGTGGTCCCTCCAGGTGCCCTCGTGAGGCTGGCCCTGCCAGCGATCCTCCCGCGGCTGGTTGCGCCACTCCTGGAGATGGTTGCGGCCGTCCCAGCGTACTCCACCTCGGCCACCTCCACGACCGTAGCCTCGATTGTTGCGCTCGGGGCATCGATCGAGGCGCCCATCACGGAGGGCCCTTAACTCCTGGCAGTCGTTGGTGTTGTGGCTGTGAACATTGTGGAAATTGCAGAATGGTCGGTTTCTCTTGGATGACTCGGGGTGGTTACAGCATGCTTCATATCTGGCTCGGCTGCAAGCACAACTGGTCCCTTGCGCTTCACATTCTTGGCCTTGGCTTTCTTGTCTTCTGGGTCAGCATCAGGGAGCTCGAGGAGGGAGAGGCGCCCCTCCTCAGCCCTCTTGCACTTGTTCCCCATGTTGAACATCTCCAGGGCTGTGCAGAGGTCTTGTGAATGGCGAGCTCCTCCTTCATCTTGACGTCGCGGACGCCATCATTGAATGCGTAGATGATGGCCTCGTCCGACACCTTGGGGATCTTGAGGCAGACGTTGTTGAAGCGCTAGATGTACTTATGCAGGGTCTCTCCCGGTTGCATCGTAGGTCACCGACGGTCGGCGAGCGGTCGTGTGTGCCCTGGAAGTTGGCGACGAAGCGGTCGCGCATCTCGTCCCAGGAGGAGACAGATCCCACGGGGATGTTCTGGAGCTAGGAGCGTGCGCCATCCTTGAGGGCCATGAGAAACCAGTTCACCATGATCTTCTCATCGCCGCTAGCCGCCTCGATGCTTAGCTTGTAAAGCAGCAGGAACTCGGGGGGGTTTGCGATGCCGTTGTAGCATGGGGGAAGGTCAGGCTTGAACTTTCCCGGCCAGACGATCTCGCGAAGCTCCGGGGTGAACGTGCGGCATCCTGCGGTGCTCATGGGAGCCCATCGAGGAGGTGGAGCTTGGTCTTGGTGCCCGCGCGCCACCATCATCACAGGGGGCACACGGTCCTGGCATGGGGGTGCTGGAAGCACACGTGCATCTTCTTGGGGTTGTTGCACCACTTGGCAGCTCGCCTCTTCGTGCGCAGGTGCCTGGCGCGGCAGGTCATGCCATGGTGCCACCCGCCTTGGTTCGACAATGGCGCCCTGGGTTGGAGGTGGTGGAGGTGCCCCATGAGCTACATCGCTCGCGGCAGGAGGCTGCCGGGGCAGTGAGCAGGCCGGTGCAGTGGAGTCTCCGGCGGTGCTGACGAGCTCGGCAATGCGCTCGAGCCACTCCTCGTAGAGGTCATCGATTAGGCAGTAGCAGAGGAGCACCCATGCCATGAGCAGAGAAGCTTGCGCGTTCGCCGGGCTGTGACGTGCATGGGAGAACGAAGTAGCCGGGTCAGCGACGGAGTGGCGGTGTGCCCGTCACGATGCACCGAGGGGTGCAGCGATGAAGCTTGGTGCTCATGGCCAGCAGGGCCCGTGGCAGCGTTGGCTGCCGGTGACGGAGGATGATGGGGACAGCCATCGCCCGCCGGAGCTGTCTGAGCGATGCGAGAGGCAAGCGTGGCCCGACGCTCATTGCGCGCCCGACGTGCATCAGGCATGGAGGTGTCGGAACAGCGGTGGATCGATCGCTGGAAGAGAGGATCCGACACACCCCTACCTGGCGTGCCAAATGTCGGATTTCGGGTTTCGCAAGCCCTTGATAGTTTCGAACTCTGGGGTGCATGCGGAGATCTCAACCTTCCCAGCCTGCTTACTCGCGATTCTCCTAGGCCTAGCGTGTCGAGCTCAAAGGGGCAAAGAGACACCACAGTTTTATGCTGGTTCGGGCCACCTTGCGTTGTGATACCCTACTCTAGCGTTTTGGTGGATTACCTCGAAGGGCTGAGGATGAACTAGTATAGTGGATGAACTGGCCTCAGGAGGTGTGGTGTTGTTGAGCTCAAGAGAGCTGGTGAGGTGGTTGGATGAGAAGGGGTCTGATCTCTCCCCGTCCTCCCCTGTGGTGGTGGCCTTGGTCCTCTTCCCAAATGTTGGCGGGAAGGGATCCCACAACGGCCAGATTTGAATGGGGACAAGTAGTACATCCTATCCTGACTAAAGTGGTCTTCGCCTACGAAAAGCCTCTGGTCGTGACGCTGCGGTGGGCTCGGCGATGACCTCCGTCCTGCCGTTCTGGCGGTCTTGGTCTTGTTGCACCAGAATGGAAACCTTTGGTTGATTCCTCGGGACTCCACACCTGCCGCTTGCCTCCTTTGCACCAAAGGGGAAGCTAGCGCCCTACGCCCACTGGCGCCCGCTTGGCCTTGCTCGTCATGGCTCACGTCAGCTGAGCCTTGTGAGGTGCACCTTGCATAGAACTCTCCGCCCCTCGGGAGCCAGCCTGAGGAGGCTGATCCCTCGGGGTTCTCGGTGTCATCCGCCTCGCGAGGCTTGGCCCCTCATGAGGGTCTTGAGCTGTTGATGCTGAAACTGGGTCGTACCAGGCCACTGATGGAGCCGAGCAGTGGGCCATAGGTAGGCAAGTCTGGGTACCGCCGTATCCAGAACGCCGACAGCTCCCGCAGTGTCAAAATTCACCATCAGGAACTCTAAGATAAGTTAACCCAACCACACTCAATAGTAGCACAAGCTGCGTGAGAAAGCATAAAAATAATAGAATAACGGCACAAGCGCCATAGTCCATTACACGCCCTTGTAGGGCCTCCTACTTCTTTTTTGCAGCAAAAGAAAGAAAGCAAAAACACAGGCGCGCGTCGACGACAGCTCCTGAGGTCCAGCTCCGGCAGCACCTGGGCTCATTTGGAGACCTCCTCCAGCTTCACCGGGGCTGGCGGCAACGCGACTCGTCTCCCCTCCTGATTTGGGCTTGGCAATGCGACATCCAGTCGGAGTCATTGCCGTTGGAGCTTTCCGTGGAGGAGAAGCCGCCGCTGCTGGAGGCGGCGCGACTGCCGCCAAGGGCGAGGTCATCATGGGCGATGATGCCGCCCCTTCGTCCACCGTCATCATCGTCCTCATTGTCGTTGTCGCTCTCCGGGCAGCACCCTACGCGCAGGCCATTGTCAGGACCCCGACTCGATGTCACATCGATCTAGCTGGTAACACCTCATATCACTTTGCGGCCTCACGCACGGTATCCCCACGGGTGTCGTCTTACCTTTTTCCCGGGACCGTTTGCGCCTTTTGGCTCACGTATATGATAGTGTCGCTAGCATCCATATGATAAAGAGCCCGGGCTGACATGACTAGTCGTAAACCCAAAGTGGCACAGACTTACAGGGACAGGCATCCATGACCCAGCTTCGAACGTGTCGGTCATCAGCAAGTGGGTCCGGGCTGTAGCACTGGGCTTGCAGGACTCCGGTAAACCGGGCTGTAGCGGGCTAACAGGACTCCGGTACTCAAAGCGTGACATTTCCCCGAAGGGACAGACACAGGAACGAAGAAGGACACATGCCGGCCAGCCTAAGTGTTCCAGAGCAGTAGCAAGCTACCATGGCTCAGCGGTAACACTAGGAGACATTTCCCGGTAAGAGAGGCTACTAAAGATAAACAACTAGATAGTCAGATCCCACACATACCAAGCATTTCAATCATACACACAATATGCTCGATATGTGCAAATACAACGAAGCATCACAACATGACTCTACGACACAAGTACTTTATTTTAGGCTCAGTGAGCCATACATAACATACACACAAAGGTACGGGTCTCACGACCCAACATACAAGTCATACAATCATACAAGCCAACAGCGGAAGTAACTTGTCTGAGTACAGACAACTAGTAAAATAAAAGAGGCTTGGAAAGCCTGGCTATACTATGTGGTCCTTCACAAGCTCAGGGTCACCACCTGGGTCTTTAGCCTACTCGTTGATGTCAACGTCTACATAGAACCCATCAGAAGGGGTTGCAGCATCTTCTGTAAAAATGTAGATTATAGCAACATGAGTACAAAGGTACTCAGCAAGACTTACATCAGATCCTACATTCATGCATAGTATCAAGAAGGGTTGGTGGAGTTATTGCAGCAAGCTAGCTTTGACTCTTGGCTAGACTATCCTACGATACTCCAACTTAAAATGTTTTGCGCACACGAGTCCACTACTCACCACTTCAATACACTACCGAGGATCCACCTCCGTCTTCCTACGGAAGAGCCATCCTCGGCACTCACACTTATCTTGAGGCTTTTAGTAGTTTCCATTTACTTGTCTATGAACTGTATAGGCAACCAAGTAGTCCTTTACCGCGGACGCGGCTATTCGAATAGATCATGTTAACCCTGCAGGGGTGTACTTCGTCATACATGTTTCCACCACTTAGCGTCTGCACACGACATGTGCTCGGCAGACTTCAAGCGAAAGCCGACGTGGGTGTAGACCACGACCTACCTAAACACTTAAGCCTCTAGTCTAGGTTTATCGCCTATTCAGGTTCCATCCGCAGGGAGTCCGGCCGAGGTTTCCCATACGGCCCCGAACGATGTGAACAGGGTTCCCGAGATACCTAACGGGTATTCGGTACACCCGGCCACGTACCTACCGCATCACAGCCCACCCCTACGGTCAGCGCTGTCCACGGCCTCCAGTAGGCTACAAACACCAGAAACTACTTGCAACTCCTGGACAGAGAGCTAGGGTGAATAAGAAGTCGAGCGGGGTCATATTTCAGGGCCCAATGCATGGTAGTAGCTGTATCTTAAATCACACATACAGATCTCAGTGCTTAAGGTCGGCTTCAATGAAACAACCCACCATGTACTCCTACATGGCCTCTCATCGATACCTTTACCAAATCGTGTTCACCACACCACTCCCATTACCGACATAATCATTTCACTCTAGCCCATCACCCAGATGAACCAGACCTGACACAACTCTAAGCATAGCAGGCATAGCAAGGTAGGAACAACACATACATATGGCTCAATCAACTCCTACACATGCTAGTGGGTTTCATCTAGTTACTGTGGCAATGACAGGTCATGCAGAGGAAATGGGTTCAACTACCGTAGCACACATTAGTTTGAATCGCGTTGTCTTAATGCAGTAAAAAAGAGCAGGAGCGAGAACATGGGATTGTATCGGTATGATCAAATGGTTGGTTGCTTGCCTGATGGTTCATTGCACGGATACGGTTCTTCGTTAGGGTAGTCACGGTACTCCTCGGGGACAGATCCTGTCGCAAAGGATAACGATACACAGGCATCACCAAACAATGTGCAACAATATGATGCATGCATGAAACATGGCAATATGACTGTGTTGGGCTAATGCAACTAAAGCCAGAAGTGTTTGAGCAAATTTGAATCAAAGATTCAAATTCCAAATTCAAATATGGCCTTTTAAAGTGCCTTTTCTTGTTCTGTTTAAAACATCAATTTAACTTGTTTGATCATGCATGAAAATAGTACAGATGGATAGATTGGATTTTTCTGATCATTTTTCATATATAATTTGTCCAATTTGGAGTTACAGAATAAAAGTTATGAATTTTTGAAGTTTAATTAATATTCTGGAATTTCCTGATTTAATTTAAATCCAGAAATATCATTTACTGCGTCAGCCTGACGTCACAGTGACATCAGCAGGTCAACAGGGCTGGCTCGGGTCAAACCTGACGTGTGGGGTCCACACGTCAGTGACACAGGGGCTAATCCCGTGTTGACCCGGGCTGGTTAGCTTTGACTAAGCCCTGGGGCCCACTTGTCAGCGTCAGTAGGTGGTGAGTTAGTGGCTAATTAACTAGGCCACGTCAGCTCGCCGGAGTTCTGGCCGGCGGCGACCATCAGTGCGGTGGCGATAGTGGTTTTGGTCGTTTCGGCCACCAAATGAACCGCGGAGGCCACCGGAGTGAAGCTGAGGACGACCCGCGGCTCTTGGCGGAGTCCGTTGGGGTCGGGGTGGCCGGAGTCGACGGCGGCGAGCTCGGTTGCGGCCGCCGGGGTTCGGTCGTGCACGGGAAGGGTGTTGCAGGGGGTTTGGGGTAGCGTTGGTGCGTGCTACGTGCTCCTAGTGAGATGTGGAGCACGATGGTGAGCTCGGTTGGGCGCTACGGCGACCGTGGCCACGACGGCGACATCGCCGGCGGCGTGAAGCTTTCGGCCGCGGTGGGGCTAGGGCCTAGGGGTCGGGAGAGAGCAGGGAAGAAGGGGGAAACGGTGGCGTAGCTCACCGCGGTTGCAGTGGGCGTCGAAACGGGCTCGGGGACGCGCTGGAGACGGCGAATTCGTCAGCGACGGTGATCGGAGTCCGAAGAGGGGAACGGCGACGTGGCGGCGATGCAGGGCTTCCGGAGACCCGTGGAGCGGTGGGGAGGAAGAGGGAGTTGTGGTGGAGCTTCTGAGCTAATCGGGGGAGCGAGGGGTGGCCGGGGACGATGGCTGTGGCGAACGGCGGCGACGGTCGTGTTCGGCCGAGCGAGAGAGAGAGCGAGAGAGAGGAAGGAGAGAGCCAGGGAGAGTGAGAGAGAGCAGGGGGGGATCGGGACGGGCTGCGGGCGTCGTCCACGCGGCCAGGAGGGCGTCGGCAAGCAGGAGGTGGCCGCGCGGCCGCGCGCGCGCGAGCACGCAGCAGCTTCGGGGCGTGGGGAGGAAGACGACGGGGAGCTACAGTGCTGGGCTGGGTCGGTTGCTGGCTGGGCCGGCCGGCTGGCTGGGCCGCACAGGTAAGTCTTCCCCTTTCTTTTCTGTTTTCTGTTTTTATTTAATATATCTGCAACTTTGTTGATTTGAATAAAATACCTAGGCAACTCCAAAAATCACCAAACTACTCCTGGTCCATAGTTGGATTATTTCCAACATGAAACATTTTAGTTTGGAGATATTTGAGCATTTAAATATTTTATATTATTTTAAATGCCCAAATTCAAATAACTATGATTTAATTCAAGAACCCTAGGATGGCCTAGAAAAATGTGCACCACTTTTGTCAGAGGTTCTGAACCAAGGCAAAAATGATGGGCATTTTAGAAGGGCATTTCAGGTTCATTGAAAAATTATTTTAGTAACCCTAGTTGGTGTCAGAGGGGACTGGGGGTTCTGTCATCCCCATTTCAAGTTTCTGATGAAAGAGTAAACATGATGCAACACTCTAATGCATGATTAGCTAGGGTGTGACAACTCACCCCCACTCAAAAGAATCTCGTCCCGAGATTTGGGTTCCTCCGAGAAGAAGGCGGGATACTCGAGTCGAAGACGATCCTCCCTTTCCCAAGTTGCTTCATCCTCAGAATGGTGCGACCATTGAACCTTGAGAAACTTGATATTATGACGTCGCGTGGTACGTTCGGCCTGATCGAGGATACGAATGGGGTACTCTCGATATGTAAGATTATCTTGGAGATCAAGCGTTTCGTGGTCCACTTCACGGATAGGATCCGAGAAGCAACGCCTGAGTTGAGAAACGTGGAAAACATTGTGAACTCTGGAGAGGTGCGGAGGTAGTTCCAATTGGTAGGCAACTTCTCCTCGTTTGGCAAGAATGCGAAAAGGTCCAATGTAACGAGGAGCCAATTTGCCTTTGATACCGAAGCGATGGGTTCCCTTCAGAGGGGTGACCCGAAGATAAGCTTTCTCGTCAACCTCGAAAGTCATAGCCTTATGTTTTCGGTCATATTGACTCTTTTGACGGGATTGGGCTGTTTTCAACTTTTCACGAACGATACGAACTTGTTCTTCTGCTTCCTGAATCATATCCGGGCCAAAGAATTGTCTTTCCCCGGTCTCTGACCAGTTAAGGGGTGTTCGACATCGTCGTCCATAGAGAACTTCAAAAGGGGCTTTACCCAAGCTAGATTGATAGCTGTTGTTGTAAGCGAATTCGGCAAATGGAAGGCACTTCTCCCAGTCCATTCCGAAAGAGATAACGGAGGCTCGAAGCATGTCTTCTAGAATCTGATTGACGCGTTCCACTTGACCACTTGACTGAGGGTGGAAAGCGGTGCTAAAGGAGAGACGGGTTCCCATAGCATTTTGGAAACTTTCCCAAAATCGAGAGGTGAAAAGACTTCCTCGATCCGAATTGATTTCCAAAGGAACACCATGGAGGGACACTATTCGGGAGATGTATAAGTCTGCCAGCTGACTAGCGGTTATACTCTCACGAACAGGTAAGAAATGAGCTACTTTGGAAAGACGATCGACCACGACGAAAATAGCATTATTCCCTCTTTTGGTTCTGGGAAAACCGGTAATGAAATCCATACCAATTTTATCCCATTTCCATTCAGGAATAGCTAAGGGTTGAAGGGTGCCAGCAGGCCGTTGATGCTCTGCTTTTACACGACGACAGACGTCGCAATTAGCGATGTACTGAGCAATTTCTCTCTTCATCCTAGTCCACCAGAACCTCTGGCGTAGGTCCTGATACATCTTAGTACTACCGGGATGAATGGTGAGAGGAGATTCATGAGCCTCCTTAAGGATCAACTGCCGCAGATGCTGGTTCTTGGGAACCACTAGACGATTCTCAAAGTACACAACACCATGATCATTTGTGGAGAAACAACTAGCACCTCCGCTAGCAATGTTCTCTTTGATTTTAGATATTCCCTTATCTCGCTTTTGGGCAGCGATGATTTGATCCGTAAGGGTAGGTTTTGCTACCAAGGTGGAGAGAAAACCTTGAGGTACAATGTGAAGGTTAAGCTTCCGAAATTCCTCATGGAGAAGCGGTTGACTTTGTTGTAACATCAGGTTGTTACAATAAGATTTACGACTTAGCGCATCAGCCATGACGTTGGCTTTCCCTGGGGTATAGGTTATTCCTAAGTCGAAGTCTGTGATCAATTCAACCCAACGTCTTTGTCTAAGATTCAAATCCGATTGGGTGAAGATGTACTTCAGGCTTTGGTGATCAGTGAAAATTTCGCAACGATTACCGAGGAGGTAATGTCGCCAGGTCTTAAGTGCATAGACTACGGCTGCAAGCTCTAGATCATGGGTAGGATAATTCTCCTCATGTGGGTGCAATTGCCGTGAAGCGTAAGCAATTACGTGTCGATCTTGCATGAGAATGCAACCTAGTCCTTGTCGCGAGGCGTCGCAGTAGATAACAAAGTCCTTGGAGAAGTCTGGCGGTACCAGCACGGGAGCAGAGGTCAGGCGTCTTTTCAGTTCCTGAAAGCTGTGCTCACATTGTGGAGTCCATTCGAACTTCTTATCTTTCTTGAGGAGTTCGGTTAGAGGTTTAGCAACTTTGGAGAAGTTCTCGACAAAGCGACGGCAATAGCTCGCTAAGCCTAGAAAACTCCGAACTTGCTTGACCGATTCGGGTGGAGTCCAGTTAAGGACGGCTTGAACTCGCTCAGGGTTAACAGCAATACCTTTACCAGATATTACATGACCCAGATAGGTCACTTCTGATAACCAGAATTCACATTTAGAAAATTTGGCATAAAGGCGATGCTCTCGAAGTTTCTTCAACACTAACCTTAGATGTTCGGCATGTTCTTCCTCGTTCTTGGAGTAGATGAGTATATCATCGAGATAAACTACGACGAATTTATCCAAATACTCCATGAAGATTGAGTTCATTAACCGAGAAAAGGTGGCTGGAGCGTTGGTTAAACCGAAGGACATGACGGTGTACTCGTATTGGCCATAACGAGTAACAAAGGCCGTTTTAGGAATGTCCCCGTTTCTGATTTTGATTTGATGGTAGCCCAACCTCAAATCCATCTTGGAGAAGACTGAGGATCCAGCGAGCTGATCATACAGGTCGTTGATCCTGGGAAGTGGATATTTGTTCTTGATTGTGACCAGGTTGACAGGTCGGTAATCTACAACCATCCGGTCCGTACCATCCTTTTTCTTGACGAATAGGACGGGGCAAGCCCACGGAGATGAACTAGGTCGGATGAAACCCTTTCTCAAGGATTCATCGAGTTGTTTCTTAAGCTCGGCTAGTTCTAGGGGTGCCATCTTATAAGGTCTTCTAGCAATCGGAACGGTTCCAGGGATGAGGTCGATTACAAACTCAACATCCCTGTCAGGTGGAACACCTGGCAATTCCTCTGGAAAGACATCCGGGAAGTCACGGACTACCGGAACGTCCTCAAGGTCTGGCAAAGGGCTGGCGTTAAGAGAATATAATTGTCGCTTGGCTATTCGGGTCAAGACATTGACTATCTTCCCCGAAGGATGGGTGAGTTGAACAGTCCTAGAGAAGCAATCAATTTTGGCTTGATGAGCTGACATCCAGTCCATACCCAAAATGATATTAATATCCGAAGATTTAAGGGCTATCAGAGATGCAAGGAAAACAAGTCTGTCGACTTGGATCTCATTTCCATAACTTACCCTAGAGGTCTGCCATCTAGACCCAGGGGTAGAGATTTCCATAGTGGATGGCAAGTCACAGAATGCAATGTTATGCAAACGAGCATAATTTTCAGATATAAAAGAATGAGAGGCTCCTGTATCGAAAAGAACAGATGCCGGGTGGCAATTAACAAGAAGCGTACCGAGAACGACGTTGGGGTCCTCTTGAGCTTCTTCGGCAGAGATACAGTTGACATGGCCACGTGAAGCGGTGACCGGTTTAGCATGAAACACCTTTCCTGTCGGCTTGCCACGGCCAACAGCTTTAGCAGATTGATTGGGGTTGGTCTGGGGACACTCACGCATATAATGACCAGATTCCCCACACTTGAAACAAGTCACGGAACTGGTACGTGGAGGAGCATTATTGGTTGGACCCCCATAGGGCTTGGCTGGAGCAGACTGTTGAGCGGGGCGAGGCGCCTGGAAAGATGGCCTCGGTGTGAACCTGGGTGGCAGGGCGGTGTTGGGTACCCACACACGGCGCTTCTGAGGACCAGCACCGGATGAGGAACCCGTGTCACGTCCATGCTTGCGTGTTGCGTCATAGTCAGTCTGACCAGTTTCAGCACTGATGGCTTTGTTGACAAGTTTCGAAAAAGATGTGCACTCATGCAGACGGAGGTCGCGGCGAAGCTCAGGACTAAGGCCCTTGCGGAACCTTGCTTGCTTCTTAGCGTCAGTAGAAACTTCCTCGGTTGCATATCGTGCAAGATTACCAAACTCCCTGCTATAGACATCCACAGAAAGTCGGCCTTGGGTGAAATTGCAAAATTCTTCACGCTTACGGTCCATGAGACCCTCCGGAATGTGATGTTCACGGAAAGCCTCACTGAACTCAGCCCAAGTAGTGACATGGCCCGCTGGGTGCATAGCTCCATAATTCTCCCACCATAGACTGGCGGGGCCTTCAAGATGATATGCAGCAAAGGTGACCTTGTCAGCCTCAGCTACCAGCGCGGAACGCAGCTTGTGAGAGATACTGCGAAGCCAGTCATCAGCGTCGAGAGGCTCGACGGAGTGGTGGAACGTGGGTGGATGCAATTTGATAAAATCACTGAGTGACACCACGTTAGCCCTCTGATGGTGTGCTGTGTTCTGTTCAATACGCTCCAACAAACGGTTTGTCTCCCGCTTGTTTCTCTCAGCTTCCATCATAACCTCGGCTAGTGAAGGAGGTTGAGGCAGATGTTCATTTCTGGCTTCACTGCCTTCGGCCTGCTCTTGGGAAGCAGGGTTAGCGCGCGTGTTGACCATCCTAGGTAAACAAGACAATGATTTAGTCAGAATGATAAAATTCCGACATAGGATACATAATGTAAGGAATAATTCGGAATGCAAGATGATCATCCGTATGACATGGTAGATACAGAAACTGCTTCTTTATTCCATCGTCATACACACCATACAGGTTTAGTACAAGACCAAGCAAAGTACTAATACGGTGAAAAGAGGATTACATCTCATCGGAGGCATCCCAAGCTCCTATACATTATTTTTCTACATCTCCGGAAAGAGTACAAACTAGGTCATATCCCACGAGACACGCAGGACAATAGACGACACAGCTAGTACGAACTAGTGATACTACTACTAACTCAGACCGATCCGTAGTAGTCCTCGTAGAAGTCACCTCCATAGCCTGGAAGTTCAACATGATCATCCGGAAACAGACGGTCTCGCGGAGCTTGTGGACCATAGGGGCTAGGATGAGGTCGTGGACCAACAAACGGTGGCCTGCGGGGACCGCGAGGTGGGGTGATGCCTCCTACATCACGCCAAACCATCACGTCTGGCAGAGCAGATCTCACAGGATAGAGATCGCGCATATCTGAATATCCAGCTTGCACCGCCGGTGCGAACCAAGTCAAAGTGGCCCAGTGGTCGGCACGGGTATTGAAGAGCTCTAACCTTAAGGCCCGGTTTTCACGGTCCTTATCCTCGAGCATCTCAGCAGTGGTGCGAGTCCGTGAATCCTCCTGAGTGGAGTCAGCATAGATAGCCTGGAGATACCCTTGTGCTCCCGGAAGTGATCCTGGCATATACCGGAAATCAGAGTCCCGAAATAGACCAGATCTGACTCGCATAATGGTCATCATAGAGTAGGCGGCATCCTGCACAGCCATCTCGATAGTAACCCCGAGTCCATAGGAGCAGTGAAGAGGCTCAGTGGATCCAGGATAAGATGGAAATATCCTGACAGTGCAGAGATACTGGCTTTGATTAAAGTCTCGGAATTGCTCTTCGACCGTGTACTCAGGATACCAGCGGTATCCAGCCTCAGTCATTACCCTGACCAACTTAGCAGTATGGCCGGGTACATCTAGGCATCGAGTCAGGCGAACCACTTGATTGAGGTCGCGAGTGGCCATCTGAAAGCACAATCATAATGCAAAGGCATTAGAATTTCTAGCAAAATTTCGGCAGCATAACAGCTGTAAATGCTCAAAAAGGATTTTGAGACATTTGACAAAGGATTTCGTACACACTCAACATCATCATATCAAAGTTCTGAAACCATTCTGGCAACATAATGTGGTAGTAGAACTGAACTAGGCTTGTAACCATCAAACTTATAAGGTACTACTGATTAGTAACACGTGATCCTGATAGAGAGAATAGATCCTAATTCCTTAACCCCCGGTGGAAGAATGGACTGACTCAGATCAGAATGTCATAAGATATAAGGAGTAAAAAGAGCCTTACGTTCCAACCCACAAACAATTCCCCTACATATAACTAAAGAATTTCTAGACTCAACATCGACCAGTTTGGCTTGGAGAACCTACAGGCAGTCCGGCTCTGATGCCAACGCTGTCAGTACCCCTGACTCGATGTCACATCGATCTAGCTGGTAACACCTCATATCACTTTGCGGCCTCACGCACGGTATCCCCACGGGTGTCGTCTTACCTTTTTCCCGGGACCGTTTGCGCCTTTTGGCTCACGTATATGATAGTGTCGCTAGCATCCATATGATAAAGAGCCCGGGCTGACATGACTAGTCGTAAACCCAAAGTGGCACAGACTTACAGGGACAGGCATCCATGACCCAGCTTCGAACGTGTCGGTCATCAGCAAGTGGGTCCGGGCTGTAGCACTGGGCTAGCAGGACTCCGGTAAACCGGGCTGTAGCGGGCTAACAGGACTCCGGTACTCAAAGCGTGACATTTCCCCGAAGGGACAGACACAGGAACGAAGAAGGACACATGCCGGCCAGCCTAAGTGTTCCAGAGCAGTAGCAAGCTACCATGGCTCAGCGGTAACACTAGGAGACATTTCCCGGTAAGAGAGGCTACTAAAGATAAACAACTAGATAGTCAGATCCCACACATAACAAGCATTTCAATCATACACACAATATGCTCGATATGTGCAAATACAACGAGGCATCACAACATGACTCTACGACACAAGTACTTTATTTTAGGCTCAGTGAGCCATACATAACATACACACAAAGGTACGGGTCTCACGACCCAACATACAAGTCATACAATCATACAAGCCAACAGCGGAAGTAACTTGTCTGAGTACAGACAACTAGTAAAATAAAAGAGGCTTGGAAAGCCTGGCTATACTATGTGGTCCTTCACAAGCTCAGGGTCACCACCTGGGTCTTTAGCCTACTCGTTGATGTCAACGTCTACATAGAACCCATCAGAAGGGGTTGCAGCGTCTTCTGTAAAAATGTAGATTATAGCAACATGAGTACAAAGGTACTCAGCAAGACTTACATCAGATCCTACATACATGCATAGTATCAAGAAGGGTTGGTGGAGTTATTGCAGCAAGCTAGCTTTGACTCTTGGCTAGACTATCCTATGATACTCCAACTTAAAATGTTTTGCGCACACGAGTCCACTACTCACCACTTCAATACACTACCGAGGATCCACCTCCGTCTTCCTACGGAAGAGCCATCCTCGGCACTCACACTTATCTTGAGGCTTTTAGTAGTTTCCATTTACTTGTCTATGAACTGTATAGGCAACCAAGTAGTCCTTTACCGCGGACGCGGCTATTCGAATAGATCATGTTAACCCTGCAGGGGTGTACTTCGTCATACATGTTTCCACCACTTAGCGTCTGCACACGACATGTGCTCGGCAGACTTCAAGCGAAAGCCGACGTGGGTGTAGACCACGACCTACCTAAACACTTAAGCCTCTAGTCCAGGTTTATCGCCTATTCAGGTTCCATCCGCAGGGAGTCCGGCCGAGGTTTCCCATACGGCCCCGAACGATGTGAACAGGGTTCCCGAGATACCTAACGGGTATTCGGTACACCCGGCCCCGTACCTACCGCATCACAGCCCACCCCTACGGTCAGCGCTGTCCACGGCCTCCAGTAGGCTACAAACACCAGAAACTACTTGCAACTCCTGGACGGAGAACTAGGGTGAATAAGAAGTCGAGAGGGTCCATTGGTTTCGGGCCCAATGCATGGTAGTAGCTGATTCTTAAATCACACATACAGATCTCAGTGCTTAAGGTCGGCTTCAATGAAACAACCCACCATGTACTCCTACATGGCCTCTCATCGATACCTTTACCAAATCGTGTTCACCACACCACTCTCATTACCGACATAATCATTTCACTCTAGCCCATCACCCAGATGAACCAGACCTGACACGACTCTAAGCATAGCAGGCTTAGGAAGGTAGGAACAACACATACATATGGCTCAATCAACTCCTACACATGCTAGTGGGTTTCATCTAGTTACTGTGGCAATGACAGGTCATGCAGAGGAAATGGGTTCAACTACCGTAACACACAGCAGTTTGAATCGCGTTGTCTTAATGCAGTAAAAGAGAGCAGGAGCGAGAACATGGGATTGTATCGATATGATCAGATGGTTGGTTGCTTGCCTGATGGTTCGTTGCACGGATACGGTTCTTCGTTAGGGTAATCACGGTACTCCTCGGGGACAGATCCTGTCGCAAAGGACATCGATACACAAACATCACCAAACAATATGCAACAATATGATGCATGCATGAAACATGGCAATATGAGTGTGTTGGGCTAATGCAACTAAAACCAGAAGGGTTTGAACAAATTTGAATCAAGGATTCAAATTTCAAATTCAAATATGGCCTTTTAAAGTGCCTTTTCTTGTTCTGATTAAAACATCAACTTAACTTGTTTGATCATGCATGGAAATGGTACAGATGGATAGATTGGATTTTTCTGATCATTTTTCATATATAATTTGTCCAATTTGGAGTTACAGAATAAAAGTTATGAATTTTTGAAGTTTAATTAATATTCTGGAATTTCCTGATTTAATTCAACGCTGTCAGGACCCCGACTCGATGTCACATCGATCTAGCCGGTAACACTTCATATCACTTTGCGGCCTCACGCACGGTATTCCCACGGGTGTCGCCTTACCTTTGCCCGGGACCGTTTGCGCCTTTTGGCTCACGTATATGATAGTGTCGCTAGCATCCATATGATAAAGAGCCCAGGCTGACATGACTAGTTGTAAACCCAAAGTGGCACAGACTTACAGGGACAGGCATCCATGACCCAGCTTCGAACGTGTCGGTCATCAGCAAGTGGGTCCGGGCTGTAGCACTGGGCTAGCAGGACTCCGGTAAACCGGGCTGTAGCGGGCTAACAGGACTCCGGTACTCAAAGCGTGACATTTCCCCGAAGGGACAGACACAGGAACGAAGAAGGACACATGCCGGCCAGCCTAAGTGTTCCAGAGCAGTAGCAAGCTACCATGGCTCAGCGGTAACACTAGGAGACATTTCCCGGTAAGAGAGGCTACTAAAGATAAACAACTAGATAGTCAGATCCCACACATACCAAGCATTTCAATCATACACACAATATGCTCGATATGTGCAAATACAACGAAGCATCACAACATGACTCTATGACACAAGTACTTTATTTAAGGCTCAGGGAGCCATACATGTCATACACACAGGTATGGGTCTCACGACCCAACATACAAATCATACAGTCATACAAGCCAACAGCGGAAGTACTTTGTCTGGGTACAGACAACTAGTAAATAAAAGAGGCTTGGAAGCCTAACTATACTACGTGGTCCATCACAAGCTCAGGGTCACCACCTGGGTCTTTAGCCTACTCGTTGATGTCAACGTCTACATAGAACCCATCAGAAGGGGTTGCAGCGTCTTCTGTAAAATGTAGATTATGGCAACATGAGTACAAAGGTACTCAGCAAGACTTACATCAGATCCTACATACATGCATAGTATCAAGAAGGGTTGGTGGAGTTATTGCAGCAAGCCAGCTTTGACTCATGGCTAGACTATCCTACGATACTCCAACTTGAAATGTTTTGCGCACACGAGTCCACTACTCACCACTTCAATACACTACCGAGGATCCACCTCCGTCTTCCTACGGAAGAGCCATCCTCGGCACTCACACTTATCTTGAGGCTTTTAGTAGTTTCCATTTACTTGTCTATGAACTGTATAGGCAACCAAGTAGTCCTTTACCACGGACGCGGCTATTCGAATAGATCATGATAACCCTGCAGGGGTGTACTTCTTCATACATGTTTCCACCACTTAGCGTCTGCACACGATATGTGCTCGGCAGACTTCAAGCGAAAGCCGACGTGGGTGTAGACCACGACCTACCTAAACACTTAAGCCTCTAGTCCAGGTTTATCGCCTATTCAGGTTCCATCCGCAGGGAGTCCGGCCGAGGTTTCCCATACGGCCCCGAACGATGTGAACAGGGTTCCCGAGATACCTAACGGGTATTCGGTACACCCGGCCACGTACCTACCGCATCACAGCCCACCCCTACGGTCAGCGCTGTCCACGGCCTCCAGTAGGCTACAAACACCAGAAACTACTTGCAACTCCTGGACAGAGAGCTAGGGTGAATAAGAAGTCGAGCGGGGTCATATTTCAGGGCCCAATGCATGGTAGTAGCTGTATCTTAAATCACACATACAGATCTCAGTGCTTAAGGTCGGCTTCAATGAAACAACCCACCATATACTCCTACATGGCCTCTCATCGATACCTTTACCAAATCGTGTTCACCACACAACTCCCATTACCGACATAATCATTTCACTCTAGCCCATCACCCAGATGAACCAGACCTGACACAACTCTAAGCATAGCAGGCATAGCAAGGTAGGAACAACACATACATATGGCTCAATCAACTCCTACACATGCTAGTGGGTTTCATCTAGTTACTGTGGCAATGACAGGTCATGCAGAGGAAATGGGTTCAACTACCGTAGCACACAGCAGTTTGAATCGCGTTGTCTTAATGCAGTAAAAAAGAGCAGGAGCGAGAACATGGGATTGTATCGGTATGATCAAATGGTTGGTTGCTTGCCTGATGGTTCGTTGCACGGATACGGTTCTTCGTTAGGGTAGTCACGGTACTCCTCGGGGACAAATCCTGTCGCAAAGGATAACGATACACAGGCATCACCAAACAATGTGCAACAATATGATGCATGCATGAAACATGGCAATATGAGTGTGTTGGGCTAATGCAACTAAAGCCAGAAGTGTTTGAGCAAATTTGAATCAAAGATTCAAATTCCAAATTCAAATATGGCCTTTTAAAGTGCCTTTTCTTGTTCTGTTTAAAACATCAATTTAACTTGTTTGATCATGCATGAAAATAGTACAGATGGATAGATTGGATTTTTCTGATCATTTTTCATATATAATTTGTCCAATTTGGAGTTACAGAATAAAAGTTATGAATTTTTGAAGTTTAATTAATATTCTGGAATTTCCTGATTTAATTTAAATCCAGAAATATCATTTACTGCGTCAGCCTGACGTCACAGTGACATCAGCAGGTCAACAGGGCTGGCTCGGGTCAAACCTGACGTGTGGGGTCCACACGTCAGTGACACAGGGGCTAATCCCGTGTTGACCCGGGCTGGTTAGCTTTGACTAAGCCCTGGGGCCCACTTGTCAGCGTCAGTAGGTGGTGGGTTAGTGGCTAATTAACTAGGCCACGTCAGCTCGCCGGAGTTCTGGCCGGCGGCGACCATCAGTGCGGTGGCGATAGTGGTTTTGGTCGTTTCAGCCACCAAATGAACCGCGGAGGCCTCCGGAGTGAAGCTGAGGACGACCCGCGGCTCTTGGCGGAGTCCGTTGGGGTCGGGGTGGCCGGAGTCGACGGCGGCGAGCTCGGTTGCGGCCGCCGGGGTTCGGTCGTGCACGGGAAGGGTGTTGCAGGGGGTTTGGGGTAGCGTTGGTGCGTGCTACGTGCTCCTAGTGAGATGTGGAGCACGATGGTGAGCTCGGTTGGGCGCTACGGCGACCGTGGCCACGACGGCGACATCGCCGGCGGCGTGAAGCTTTCGGCCGCGGTGGGGCTAGGGCCTAGGGGTCGGGAGAGAGCAGGGAAGAAGGGGGAAACGGTGGCGTAGCTCACCGCGGTTGCAGTGGGCGTCGAAACGGGCTCGGGGACGCGCTGGAGACGGCGAATTCGTCGGCGACGGTGATCGGAGTCCGAAGAGGGGAACGGCGACGTGGCGGCGATGCAAGGCTTCCGGAGACCCGTGGAGCGGTGGGGAGGAAGAGGGAGTTGTGGCGGAGCTTCTGAGCTAATCGGGGGAGCGAGGGGTGGCCGGGGACGATGGCTGTGGCGAACGGCGGCGACGGTCGTGTTCGGCCGAGCGAGAGAGAGAGCGAGAGAGAGGAAGGAGAGAGCCAGGGAGAGTGAGAGAGAGCAGGGGGGATCGGGACGGGCTGCGGGCGTCGTCCACGCGGCCAGGAGGGCGTCGGCAAGCAGGAGGTGGCCGCGCGGCCGCGCGCGCGCGAGCACGCAGCAGCTTCGGGGCGTGGGGAGGAAGACGACGGGGAGCTACAGTGCTGGGCTGGGTCGGTTGCTGGCTGGGCCGGCCGGCTGGCTGGGCCGCACAGGTAAGTCTTCCCCTTTCTTTTCTGTTTTCTGTTTTTATTTAATATATCTGCAACTTTGTTGATTTAAATAAAATACCTAGGCAACTCCAAAAATCACCAAACTACTCCTGGTCCATAGTTGGATTATTTCCAACATGAAACATTTTAGTTTGGAGATATTTGAGCATTTAAATATTTTATATTATTTTAAATGCCCAAATTCAAATAACTATGATTTAATTCAAGAACCCTAGGATGGCCTAGAAAAATGTGCACCACTTTTGTCAGAGGTTCTGAACCAAGGCAAAAATGATGGGCATTTTAGAAGGGCATTTCAGGTTCATTGAAAAATTATTTTAGTAACCCTAGTTGGTGTCAGAGGGGACTGGGGGTTCTGTCATCCCCATTTCAAGTTTCTGATGAAAGAGTAAACATGATGCAACACTCTAATGCATGACTAGCTAGGGTGTGACAGCCATCTTCCCCAAAGATCCTCATGTAGAGGGTCGCGACGTTATCATACCTGAAGTGGAGGGTGCACCTCCTGCGCAGGTCCGGCGCCCGGGCGAACGACTGCCACCTACGGGTCAGGAACATGTTGCAGGCGGCCGTGACCTCGACCCCCACCCATGAGGCCTTGCTGCAGCAACCGTCGGCCTGGAGCCAGAAGCCACCAGGCCCCCGGGCCGGAGCACATTCGCAAAGAAGCAAGGGAGCTGGAGCCAGGCACCGGCAGGCTTCTCCGCCCACACCACAAACTCCAGGGAGAGTCGGCTTAGTGGGACCACGACCGTGGTGGCCGAATGGCCACCGCGCGCCTCACCTCCTCACGGCAGCTTCCTTGACCGTGATGGCTCTCACCGCGAGAAGATGCACCCACAAGGCTGCCGTAGGCAGTACGATCCTTAGAAAGCGGGCATGTGCGCCCGCGGGGAGCAGCTGTCGGTGTCGCTGCGTACTTGCGAGAACGGTCGCGGCCTCTCTTGGGCGGGGGTGAGACAGTCCCCTCCTTTGGGGCCATTCCCTTCTCCGTGGTCGAGAGCCTCCTCGACGGTGCCACAGGTGCTATGGCAAGATGGTGGATCAAGGAGCAAGAAGACGGAGATGAGCAGGGGATCCGCCCGCTCCCGCATTTATAGCCAGGAGAAGGTAAATCATCGGCCTCCCATGATCTCAAGTAATGATGATTCTCTCTGCATGCAGCATGTAGTTGTCAAGTCGAACGGTTGCTGAGGCGACGTGGGGAAGCGGAAACAGCCACATCCCATCAAACGCCACGCGTCGGCCCGGTCCGCAGGCGATTGGGACCCATGGTGTTCCGCACTTGCCCTTTGGCTTCACCTTGAAGCCAAGTGCGAGCACGCCTTGGGCCCGGGGGCTTCTGTTGGTGTTCTGGGAACCATGGTACCCAGACCTGCTTACCATGAGGCGGGCGACATCAAGACCTCCCGAGGGAGCAGCCTCGTTGGGCGACCTCCTGAGCGGAGCAAAGATTTCTATGCGAGACCCGGCCTCACGAGGCTGGAATAATATCAGCCAGGATGACCAAGGCCAGGCGCGTGCCAGCGGGCGCAGAGGAGTAGCTTTCCTCTTTGGTGCGAAGGAGACATGCGCAGGTGTGGAGTCCCAAGGAATCAGCCAAAGGTTGCCATTTGCGTGCAACGAGACCTAGACCGCCAGAATGGCAGGATGTATGTCATCGCCGAGCCCACCATGATGTCATGCTTAGAGGCTTTGCAGGCGAAGACCACCTTTCATCAGGATTAGATGTACTTCTTGTTCCCCTTCAAATTTGGTCGTTGTGGAATCCCTTCCCGCCTAAGTTTTGGAGGAAGAGGACCAAGGCCACTATAAATAGAGCTAGCCTAGCCACCCTCAGAGAGTGGGATCGACTCATCTGGTGATCAACTCATCCAACCACCAAGAGCTCATCACAAGAACACACCTCCTGAGGCTGTTCTTCCACTTTTACTAGTTTGTCCTAAGCCCCTCACGAGGCTAATCCATCACAAAGCAAGAGTAGGATAGTACACCGCAAGCTGGCCTGAACCTTGGTAAACTGTTGTGTCTTTCTCTGTCGTGTTGACCGAGCTAGGTCGTGAGAGCAGCGGATCGAGAGGCTTGCGAGGTCGAGTTCTTCGCACACGCCCCTGAGTTCGAACCTTTCTTGGGTCTGCGTAGCCCGAAATCTGACGGCCCCCGACATGATGAGTCTGTACCCAGGCCTTACCAACAATTTGTCGATATATGGCCACGACTGGCTGTGTGAACAGTTGTTCGGCAGCCTTGGGCCATTTAATTTGCTAGAAAAGGTCGTCCTGTTGCACATCAACTCTGCTCGGGACCAAATTCTGAAGTGGATGCCTAACTGCAATGCTTATGGACTTGTGTCCGATTGGGAATTGCCAACATTGGATGCAGAGATAGAATGGGTCTCCAGCCTAGAAGAGAGCCATCCAGGGTGGAGAATGATCTTGTCAAGCACACTTCCCTGACAGAAGCAACATTCATTTCTTAGCGGATCGCAGAGGATAGAGCGCTCTCGGCTGCCGGGATGTTGAGGCCCGGAGAGGAGGATGAAGCAGAAGGCGAAGGCTCCTCTGAAGGAAAGAGCAAGGAGCAAGACGCGGAAGAGCTTGCCGGGTTGGACCCTGTCGAGGTCGGGACTCACCATGCCACAGCAGGAGAAACCCAAGAAGGGAGTGAAGCTGAAGAGGTGGAACAGCCTGAGGCGGAGGAGAAATGGCTTGTGCCAGGCCCCCAAGCCCAAGGACCATACTCAGATCAATTCCCTCGTAAGCGGGTCAGTCGGGGAAAGGCGGCTCTTGCCTCCTCGACGGTCACAAAGAGGGTGAAGAAGACTACTTCCAGAGTCAATAAACCAGAGGTGGAACGCCGCCACTCTATTCTTCTGTCGGAGGCCAAGACTCCACCCTCCAAGTGACGCGTTGTTATTGGGGTTGACTCCAGCCCTAGTCGAGCCCAGCTTCCGTACATCTTGATCTTGCCAGGGACTTCTGCCCCTCCAACGAGATCGATCCTACTGGGAAGCTCTGCTCTTCCAACTCTGAAGAGGAGCAGGGCGACCCCCGCCTCCCGCGGTAGATGCACTAGGCTCCATGCTTGTAGATCCAGAGTAAGGAAAACGACTAAACTCCCTGCTGAGGCACTATGCATATGAGATTTGCTGATCTAATCTTCTTTGTGAACTTGACAAAGATGAAGAACCCCTCATCCAGCAGGCCAAACGTATTAAGCAGGTGGCGCCGCCGGGGCCCTTGGCAAGCACGGGTCAGGTGGGAGACAGGTCAGAGGATCCTGTGCCCAGTCCCCAGCCCAGCCCCAGGCATGAGGATGTGGGGCATGTTTCACCTGTCTGGAAGGAACACGCCATGTCCCCCACCAAGGAAGGAGAGGAGGACCACCAGGGTGGGTCCATGAAGAATGGTTAACCACAACCATGGTGCAAGCGGAGAAATCACCGGCAAGGACTTCAATCGAGGAGTCCATCCATGCTGAGACCACGGCTGCCGAGGGAGGGGACATGGACCGCATACCGGCAATAGACGTGGTCGGGGAGGCCGGCACCCTTCCGCAGCAAACACCACCAGGTAATTTACTTGCTCTTGCCTCCCTTTATCTCATTTGATGATTTACGATATCTCATCATTGTTGCTCATTGTTTTCATTTGTAGCCTTGGTGACCAAGGAACCTGGGCTGGTACAGGAAGTAGTCGGCATTGGGAAAGATGTTGTCGAGGAGGCCGCAAAGATTGCTATGGCGGAAGGCAAAGATCATACTGCTGGGACATCCAAGACCACTCAAATGAAGCAGAGGAGGCCCTCTGCAGCACATCGGTCCCAGAGACAGTGGCTGAGGAGAAAACTCCCCTTCAAACCATGGACCCCCTTTCCTCGTTTGGCACACCGACCGCAGCCCCACAACCATCTTCAAGCAAATGGGTGCTGGTCCTTGCCCAACCTGCGCTTGCAGCCCCCAACTCATCTGTTGTAGTGGGCATGGATTTCAATGAAGAAATCAGGCCCATCCTGGGACTGCTATCCCAGAGAGTCGAAGAAGCTGATGATTCTACTGACGGGGCCAAGGACTTATCCTTTTTGAGTCCATGGCAACACGAATCAAGGACATGCCGAGAAATATAGCTTGAAATGGCAAACAATCAAGGAGCAATGTGACTCTGCTGGCCTGATGGATCAGAAGCTAAGGGACAAAGGGAACGAGTTGCGCGAGTGGCACAGTAGGTAGTTTCAATCCCTTCAGCAGCAACAGGAAGTGATAGATAATCATTGCCAAGGAAGATGTTGCTGCCCAGGAGGTCCGCTTGGCAGAGCGCGAAGCGCTTCTGAACGCCAAGGAGAAAGATATTTATACCCAGGAAGGGAACCTTGAAGCCACCCTCTGCGGAAAGGATGAAGAACTAGATGCCCTCATCTAGGAGTACACAAAAGACTTGGAGGACAGCCATAAAGCAGCTCTTGACATGCTCACCCTTGACTCTTCTGCTCAGTTGAAGAAGGTTACCGATTAGCTTCCCGTCGCATCTGCCACCAAGACTAACCTTGATCACCAAGTGGCCAAGCTGGCGGAGGACCTTACCGGGAGCACCAAGGAAATCATGGCTCTCAAAGAGGAAGCGCAGAAAGTAGAGACCTTCATGAAGGAGGTGCAATCCCAGCTTTCCTCCAAGAGCCAGGACCTTGACACTACCAACAACACCATTACTGACATGAAGCCAAGGCTTGGCACCTTGGAGAGTGAAATTGAATCTGCCGGAGCTCGCGAGAAGTTGCTGACGAAGGACTTGGATAATGCAAGAACCCTCCAAAAAGACGCAGAGGACAAATTGCAGAACCAGATTGAGCAGCACGACCTCTGGATCAAATACCTAGTTGACATTGCCGAGCGCCTCACTGCCCAAATCTTGAAGATGGACATGAAGAGCTGGGCTTTCTTCGTCAACAACCATGAAGTTCCAAGTGTCCAGCTAACGCTTTTCTTTGAATTGATTGAAAGGTTGAAGATGTACAAGGACGACATAGCTGAATTCTTTGCTAATGAGTCCCGGAAGCTTGCCTATGATGCCCTCTTCATGGTCTTGAGCAACCTTGCTTTCCGCCACCCAGACCTCAACATTGCCGATGGCTTCAAGAGGCTGCCACCGGGTGCCGATACTTCTGCTACTGCGAAGAAGGCTGGTCCTCTCGCCGACAAGGTTCTCTCCGTCCCAAGGGTCTTCGGAGATCGCCAAGCTTAGCCTTTAACTATTTTTATTGATGTAGTGCCCTGTAACAAAACATGATATGTGTCTTGTGTTTAGGCCTCGTATTGTTCTTGCTTCGGCATTCGTCAAACTGATGTTCAATTATGTTAATCCATGCTATCCCTCTTGTGTTTACCCATTGATATCTGTATGGTTAGTTTCTTTTGCCTATTTTGGTTGCCTACTAGTAGCATGCTGCCACGATTGCTGTGAGGAATGGGTCCTCGGCATTCAGCTGGCAAGGAAATGTTGCCGACAGGTTTTTCCTTAGCAGTCTTTAATGCTGCCGCCCACTTCGTTGAGCAGGCTTGAAACAAAGTGGGGGCACAGACAAATACAACAAGGTGCCATCACACAAAATACTAGCCATATGAAAACTTGGTTGTCCGAGGGATAAGCAAGTGCAAACTCTAAAGAAAAGCTGATGAACATGTCAACTTATCTTTCATATGTGCCCGCCTCCTTGGTGGGGTGTGCATTTGGTCATGCGTAACATCTTCTTCTCCACTCGCAGTTGCTCCTTCAGTTTGTGTATCTTCAAAGGGATCATGCTTGCATATCCGCTTTGTTCTGCAAAGGCAACAAACATGTAGGAGCACAAGGGAGGGACCAGGCAGTCCATTAGTCACGCACCCAGACCTGGCAAGGGCTGGAGGAACCGATAAAATGCTTGAAACTGCTGACGCATGGTAGAAAAGAAGGATTGGCCCCTCTCTCCTTTTCCCTGTACTGTCAATGATTTCACAGCAGCAGGCATGAAGGCCATGCTGGCGCGAAAGGCCTTGCCAAAGCATGCTTGTCGGGGCGTCAACAAATGATTCGCACCAGCGCTCCACTCAGGATTTACCCTTGGTGTGATAAATGCGGGACCAAGCTCCACGCATGCTCATCGACATCGGTGACGCTACCAATGCATGGCTCGATCATTGACAAGGGAGAAGGGAGGATGAGGACGACCATGCACCATTTTTCTTGTTTGTCCAAATGATATCCTTCGGCATCGGATGTGCTAGACAGGAGCTCGCGAGGAGGGCGATGTCGCCACATGCCTCGCTTCATTTTCTAGCCGCGGGAAGCATGGTGGCCATGCCATCCGTGCCACCCGTGGTCATCGCATCACCATCGTCTTTCACTCCCGTCACCGTCGCGCCTGCGGCGGAGACGAGTGGCGGAACCTGTGTAGGACGAGGCTAGAGAACGACGTAGTTCTTCTTCTTGGAAGCCGTTGATGAAGAGAGTGTCGATAAAGATGATGATGCAGCCTGACGTGTTGTTCGCAACCTCAGGTTCGCGCAAGCTCTTCCCCCTACCTGGCGCGCCACAGATGTCGTGGTGGAACACGATAATCTATGGGGACAGCAGCCCCTTGTGGTTTGGCAAGGGGAAGGTCATGTTGCACAAAGAGCAGAGGCCATGAAACACCACAACAACGATGACACTAGTAGCTTTTACCCAGGTTCGGGCCACCGTGAGGTGTAAAACCCTACTCCTGCTTTGGTGGATTTGATGGAGGAACCCAACGAACGTGTAGCGCTCAAGCCCAACAAGGTGGCCTCGGGGAGAGCAGCTACACGTGTACAAGTCTGTAAGGGTCCAAATTCTTTGCTAGGTTGCCCTGGACCTCCTTTTAGAGCTTAACAGGTGACCACGATGGCAAAATAGTCTTTATCTAATGATTAGATAGCTAACAGTGCTATCATACCTAACTCCGGCAGTTAGGACAAAGTGCATTAAATGCACTGCGAGGTGTCACGCTGAGAATGCAGCCTGGCAAGCCTACTGTGCCGCTTAATCATATTTTGCTTATCCGCTTGACATGCCTCTGGAAGGGTGTCATATGAAGGTAATCTGTCTTCCAAATTACTGCCGCATGCCTAGTGGAAGCCACTTAATCACTTTAGGGCTTGACACCACACTGATAAGTGATTTGCATTGCGATGCGGTGGATCGGTGGTGCCTTGGCGGGGAGGCTCACCCTTGGCGGACCCGGCAAGCTTGCCGGGGAAATCTTGGACTCATCCCTGGGATGGCCTTGACCCGGCCGGGCTCTCCTTCCCGGCAAGGGAAGCCTTCCCAAGGTGATGCTTCTTCTATTTTGTTTGTCTTGGTCTTCTTGGACCGCTCTTTGATCTCACTAAGAGCTGCTTTTCTGGCTTGACCATATTTTGCATGTTGGTGTAGCTCTTCCCTTTTTGAGCTTTGGCTACCGTGGCGGAGGCCTACTGTTCGTGCACAAGTCAGGGGAAACATACACCCACGTTTGTGTACCCAGACACATCTCTGCCTAAAAGTCTTTGTCAAGATCTTCCTCAAGGAATCCCTCCAAGTACTCCTCCAACCACAAGAATATCTCTCGCAAGGCGAAGGCATACATCGGCAAGGAAATGGACTCCGATGAAGAAGAGTCATCTAAATCCGAAGAAGCCGATGAATCCGATGAGGATTCTAACTTCTTCGGGATTCAAGCGACGATGAATCTCCTGCCTACTGCTTCATGGCCAAAGCTTCGAAAGAAAAGGTATCCTCCAAACATCATGAGGTTACTCCAGTGATCAATATTCTTCGGATGAGGATGACCATGCTAAACTGATAAAAATTGCAAATATACAACGAAACTCTCTAGAGAAAATTGAGAAAACCCTTAGGAATTCTAAAGGTTGTTGGTTGAGGAGATGGAGAAAAATCAATTAGCATTCCGCTCTCATGTCATGAATGGAAGAATTGTCAAATCGTCATGATTTTCTCTCAGCCGACTACAAGAGGATGACTTATGATTACCTGAAAAGGAAACGTGAACTTGAGTCGTTGAGAGAAGGCTCATGATGACTTGATCAAAGAAAATTCTCTTTTCACCCAACAACTCAAAGAGAAACCTGAAGTGTTGGTACCACCTTGCTTAAAATGCCTTGAGCGCAGCAATGCTGAATCAAATTGTGAGTCATCTATGAATGCTAACCCCTCTGTCGAGGAAAATAATTTTGTGTCTCATGAGAATGCTAGGTTGAAGGATCTTATTCAGATAGGAATATTCAAGTCTCTCAAATGGCATCGAACCCTTTGTGATGTTCTGAAGAAATCCACTCTTCACAAAAATCCCAGGAAAGAAGTTATTGACTTTGAAAGGAAACTAAATGAAAATGGCTCCTACTGGGAACCCAAGCAATATCCTTGCACTGCGTGGGTGCCTGCCAAGAGAAAAATGCTCGATCCATCTTTGCTTCCGGGATATGACTCTCCTATTCCTGAATACTCTTATGATGATTCTCTGGACAACTATAAGCTATTTAAAAACCAACATGGTGAGGCTGTTGCTCACTATGTTGTACTCCCTCCGTCCGGAAAAACTTGTCCCAAGCTTGTTTGTCAAATGGATGTATCTAGCACTAACTTGGTGCTAGATACATCCATTTAAGGGACAAGTTTTTCCGGACGGAGGGAGTACCAAATAGCAGGAATGCCCCCCTCCCCAAAGAAAGCTATCTGGGTGCCCAGGAAAACTATCGAAGCATTGCCTATTGCTACATTATAACCATGCAGGCAGAAAATGCTTGTTACTTCCTTAAACAAGTTCGACTGAATGAGTATGTGCATACCTCATTCAACCACTATACTCATTCATCTCGAAAGAATTCCAATGCCTATTCCTTCAATTAATCTCGCACTTCTTCGAGTAACAATTATGGTTATCGAAAGAAATCATATCCTGCTCACTCTTTCGTTTTGAAGCCACCTGCAAAGATGTGGGTGGTAAACAAAGCCTAATTCTTCTACAGGACTATATCTTCGGTTGTATCTAATGGATAATGGATAGTGGATGCACTAGTCATATGACCGGAGACAAGTCATTGTTTGTCAACCCCAACTAACTGCTTCATCTCTGAAGTATGTTACTTTTGGCGACAACAACAAGGGAAAGGTAATTGGGTTAGGGAAAATTGCTATATTCAAAGATAAGAACATTGATCATGTTTTACTTGTTCAGTCTCTTGGAGTCAATCTCATCTCTGTTGGCAAGCTTTGTGATCTAGGCATGCTAGTTCTATTTTCTATATCCAAATGCATCATCTTTATCGTCATGTCCCCAATCTCATCCGGGACTCCGAACTCCTTCGGTACATCAAAACATATAAACTCATAATATAACTGTCATCGAAACCTTAAGCGTGCGGACCCTACGGGTTCGAGAACTATGTAGACATGACCGAGACACGTCTCCGGTCAATAACCAATAGCTGAACCTGGATGCTCATATTGGCTCCCACATATTGTACGGAGATCTTTATCGGTCAAACCGCATAACAACATACTTTGTTCCCTTTGTCATCGGCATGTTACTTGCCCGAGATTCGATCGTCGGTATCTAATACCTAGTTCAATATCATTACCGGCAAGTCTATTTACTCGTTACGTAATGCATCATTCCATAACTAACTCATTAGCTACATTGCTTGCAAGGCTTATAGTGATGTGCATTACCGAGAAGGCCCAGAGATACCTCTCCAACAATCGGAGTGACAAATCCTAATCTCGAAATACGCAATCCAACATGTACCTTTGGAGACACCTGTAGAGCTCCTTTATAATCACCCAGTTACGTTGTGACATTTGGTAGCACACAAAGTGTTCCTCCGGTAAACGGGAGTTGCATAATCTCATAGTCATAGGAACATGTATAAGTCATGAAGAAAGCAATAGCAACATACTAAACGATCAAGTGCTAAGCTAACGGAATGGGTCAAGTCAATCACATCATTCTTCTAATGATGTGACCCCGTTAATCAAATGAAAACTCTTTTGTCCATGGCTAGGAAACATAACCATCTTTGATAAACGAGCTACTCAAGTAGAGGCATACTAGTGACACTATGTTTGTCTATGTATTCACACATGTATTATGTTTCTGGTTAATACAATTCTAGCATGAATAATAAACATTTATCATGATATAAGGAAATAAATAATAACTTTATTATTGCCTCTAGGGTATATTTCCTTCAGTCTCCCACTTGCACTAGAGTCAATAATCTAGTTCACATCATCATGTGATTCAACACCAATATTCACATCTGTATGTGATTAATACCCATAGTTCACATCGTCATGTGATCAACACCCAAAGGGTTTACTAGAGTCAATAATCTAGTTCACATCGCTATGTGATTAACACCCAAAGAGTACTAAGGTATGATCATGTTTTGCTCGTGAGAGAAGTTTAGTCAACGGGTTTGTCACATTCAGAGCCGTATGTATTTTGCAAATATTCTATGTCTACAATGCTCTGCATGGAGCTACTCTAGCTAATTGCTCCCACTTTCAATATGTATCCAGATTGAGACTTAGAGTCATCTGGATCGATGTAAAAGCTTTCACTGATGTAACTCTTTACGACGAACTCTTTTATCACCTCCATAATCGAGAAACATCTCCTTAGTCCTCACTAAGGATATTCTTGACCGCTGTCCAGTGATCTACTATTAGATCAAAATTGTATTCCTTTGCCAAACACAGAGCAAGGTATACAATAGGTCTGGTTCACAGCATAGCATACTTTATAGAACCTATGACTGAGGCATAGGGAATGACTTTTCATTCTCTTTCTATCTTCTGCCGTGGTCGGGCTTTGAGCCTTACTCAATTTCACACCTTGCAGCACAGGCAAGAACTCTTTCTTTGACTGTTCCATTTTGAACTATTTCAAAATCTTGTCAAGGTATGTACTCATTGAAAATCTTATCAAGCCTCTTGATCTATCTCAATAGATCTTGATTCTTAATATGTAAGCAGCTTCATTGAGGCCTTTCTTTGAAAAACTCCTTTCAAACACTCCTTTATGCTTTGCAGAATAATTCTACATTATTTCCGATTAACAATATGTCATTCACATATACTTATCAGAAATGTTGTAGTGCTCCCACTCACTTTCTTGTAAATACAGACCTTTCCAAAAGTCTGTATAAAACCATATGCTTTGATCAACTCATCAAAGCGTATATTCCAACTCCGAGATGCTTGCACCAGTCCATTGATGGATCACTGGAGCTTGCACATTTTGTTAGCACCTTTAGGATTAGCAAAACCTTCTGGTTGCATCATATACAACTCTTCTTTAAAAAATCCATTAAGGAATGCAGTTTTGACATCCATTTGCCAGATTTCATAAAATGTGGCAATTGCTAACATGATTCAGACAGACTTACGCATCGATACGAGTGAGAAAATCTCATCGTATTCAACACCTTGAACTTGTCAAAAACCTTTCGCAACAAGTCGAGCTTAGTAGATAGTAACACTACTATCAGTGTCCGTCTTCCTCTTGGAGAACCATTTTTTTTCTATGGCTTGCCGATCATCGGGCAAGACAACCAAAGTCCACACTTTGTTCTCATACATGGATGCCATCTCAGATTTCATGGCCTCAAGCCATTTCGTGGAATCTGGGCTCATCATCGCTTCCTCATAGTTCGTAGGTTCATCATGGTCTAGTAACATGACTTCCAGAACAGGATTACCGTATCACTCTGGTCCGGATCTTGCTCTGGAAGACCTACGAGGTTCGGTAGCAACTTGATCTGAAGTTTCATGATCATCATCATTAAATTCCTCACTAATTGGTGTAGGAATCACTGGAACTGACTTCTGTGATGAACAACTTTCCTATTTGGGAGAAGGTACAATTACCTCATCAAGTTCTACTTTCCTCCCACTCACTTCTTTCGAGAGAAACTCCTTCTCTAGAAAGGATCCATCTTAGCAACGAATAACTTGCCTTCGGATCTGTGATAGAAGATGTACCCAATAGTTTCCTTTGGGTATTCTATGAAGACGCACTTCTCCGATTTGGGTTCGAGCTTATCAGGTTGAAAAACTTTTTCATATAAGCATCGCAACTCCAAACTTTAAGAAACGACAGCTTAGGTTTACTGCTAAACCGTAGTTCATACGGTGTCGTCTCAACGGATTTAGATGGTGCCCTATTAAACATGAATGCAACTGTCTCTAATGCATAACCCCAAAACGATAGTGGTAAACCGATAAGAGACATCATAGATCGCACCATATCTAGTAAAGTACGATTACGACATTCGGACACACCATTACATTGTGGTGTTCCAGGTGGCATGAGTTGCGAAACTATTTCACATTGTTTCAAATGAAGACCAAACTCGTAACTCAAATATTCGTCTCCATGATCAGATCATAGAAACTTTATTTTCTTGTTACGATGATTTTTCCACTTCACTCTGAAATTCTTTGAAATTTTCAACTATTTCAGACTTATGTTTCATCAAGTAGATATACCCATATATGCTCAAATCATCTATGAAGGTCAAAAAATAATGATACACGCCGCGAGCCTTAACACTCATCGGATCGCATACATCGGTATGTATTATTTCCAACAAGTCAGTAGCTCGTTCCATTGTCCGGAGAACGGAGTTTTAGTAATCTTGCCCAAAAGGCACGGTTCGCAAGCATCAAATGATTCATAACCAAGTGATTCCGAAAATCCATCTTTATGGAGTTTCTTCATGCGCTTTACACCGATATGACCCAAACGGCAGTGCCACAAATAAGTTGCACTATCATTATTTACTTTGCATCTTTTGGCATCAATATTATGAATATGTGTGTCACTACGATCGAGATCCAACAAACTATTTTCATTGGGTGTATGACCATTATTCATGTAAATAGAACAACAATTATTCTATGATTTTAAATGAATAACCATATTGCAATAAACATGATCAAATCATATTCACGCTCAACGCAAACGCCAAATAACATTTATTTAGGTTTAACATTAATCCAGAAAGTATAGGGAGTGTGCGATGATGATCATATCAATCTTGGAACTACTTCCAACACTCATCGTTACTTCACCCTCAACTAGTCTCTGTTTATTCTGTAACTCCTGTTTCGAGTCACTAATTTTTAGCAATCGAACAAGTATCAAATACTCAGTGGCTACTATAAACACTAGTAAGGTACACATCAATAATCTGTATATCAAATATACCCTTGTTCACTCTGCCATCCTTCTTATCCACCAAATATTCAGGGTATTACAGTGACCATTTCCTTTGCAGTGTAAGCACTTAGTTTCAGGCTTTGGTTCAGCTTTGGGCTTCTTCGTGGGAGTTTCAACTTGCTTGTCATTCTACTTGAAGTTCCCTTTCTTCCCCTTTGCCCTTTACTTGAAACTAGTGATCTTGTCAACCATCAACACTTGATGCTCTTTCTTGATTTCTACCTTCGTCAATTTCAACATCACGAAGAGCTCGGGAATCATTTTCGTCATCCCTTGCATACTATAGTTCATCACAAAGTTCTACTAACTTGGTGATGGTGACTAGAGAACTCTGTCAATCACTATCTTATTTGGAAGATCAACTCCCACTTGATTCAAGCGATTGTAGTACCCAGACAATATGAGCACATGCTCACTAGTTGAGTGATTCTCCTCCATCTTTTAGCCATAGAACTTGTTGGAGACTTCATATCTCTCAACTCGAGTATTTGCTTGAAATATTAACTTCAACTCCTGGAACATCTCATATGGTCCATGACGTTCAAAACGTCTTTGAACCGATTCTAAGCCGTTAAGCATGGTGCACTAAACTATCAAGTAGTCATCATATTGAGCTAGCCAAATGTTCATAACGTCTACATCTGCTCCTGCAATAGGTCTGTCACCTAGCGGTGCATTAAGGACATAATTCTTCTGTGCAGCAATGAGGATAAACCTCAGATCATGGATCCAATCCGCATCATTGCTACTAACATCTTTCAATACAATTTTCTCTAGGAACATATCAAAATAAACATATGAAAGCAACAACGCAAGCTATTGATCTACAACATAATTTGCAAAATACTACCAGGACTAAGTTCATTATAAATTAAAGTTCAATTAATCATATTACTTAAGAACTCCCACTTAGACATTCCTCTAATCCTCTAAGTGATTACGTGATCCATATCAACTACACCATGTTCGATCATCATGTGAGATGGAGTAGTTTCAACGGTGAACATCAATATATTGATCATATCTACTATATGATTCACGCTCGACCTTTCGGTCTCCGTGTTCCGAGGCCATATCTGTTATATGCTAGGCTCGTCAAGTTTAACCTGAGTATTCCGCGTGTGCAACTGTTTTGCACCTGTTGTATTTGAACGTAGAGCCTATCACACCCGATCATCACGTGGTGTCTCAGCACGAAGAACTTTCACAATGGTGCATACTCAGGGAGAACACTTTTACTATGATAATTTAGTGAGGGATTGTCGGGGAAGCTGATCCATGAACACCTATGGGACCGGCGGACCGAGCCCCTTTCGGTTCGGCGGGGGGCGGAGATCGCACGAAGAGCGGATCGAGGCGAAGCACACGAGCAGTTTACCCAGCTTCGGAGCTCTCCGGAGAGATAACACTCCTACTGCTGCATGTCTGAGTATATTGAGTTCTTGCTCGGGAGCGCTGAGTGCTACAGTACACACTAGCTGCTAACGAGACCGAGCGTGAGTGTTTTCTACCTCCGAACCCCCCTCCATGTTGCGCATGGGCCTCCTTTTATATGCTGAAGGGGTCACCGATAGGTGGCAACGTAGATAAGGGTAAAAATGGAAAAGGAATTGCGGTTGGTACAACCACCTCTACAGTGTATCATACCTAACCCTGACGGCAGGGGACAAAGGCATTAAATGCCCGTCTGCGTCGCCCAAATAGTGCAAAAAGGGACCGTCAGGGACGCCACCGCTCGCCACGATGGCAGTCTTGTCAGCATCGCTTGCCACCGCGCATCGCTGGCTGCACAACCTCTTGCCACACGCGCCTGGAAAGGCCCCAGGGCGACACGTTGGTGGATGTGCTGGAGCGTGGGTACAGAGTGGTAGCTTGCCGCGGCAAGCGCCTTGCCGCGGTCGTTGTCTTGTCGCGCCCAGAAGCTTGTCGCTCACCGGGCCTCGCCGGGACGCGTGGCGCGTCACGGCAAGTTCCTTGAGATGCCTTTGTTGGCCTTCCCGGCAAGCTCCTCTTGCCGGGGCCTTGTCTCCTTGGCTTGAATACTTTGTTCTTGAATGGCTCCAAAGGAACCACGGAGGACCTTGGCGGTCACCCGGCAATCCTTGCCGCGGGGTGCTGCAACTGCCCGTGCACAAGTTCGGGATACTAGGGTACCCCTACTCTAGTACACCGACAGGAGCCCCCGGGCCTGGGCCACACACAGTGTCGAGCGCTGTTGGGCCAGGCCCAAAACAGGGCACGGGCACACGCGGCCTGGGTTACGCCGTATCTCACTCCGTATCCACCGCGCCCTCCTCGAACGGCACGTGCCGAATGCGGCGTCGTGGGAGAGATCGTGGGTGGTTTCTTTATTCGGAAAGACGGAACACCCGCCCCCTCCCTCTTTATAAGCAGGGGAAACAGGGGCAGTTCGCCCATCTTGCCGGTTGCTACTCCAATCTCAGAAATCTCCGCCGCTCCCCCCTTCTTCCCAAAGCTGAAAGAGAGCAGCGCTCCGCCCCCCATCGCCACCAGCATCACCCACGCCGTCGATCTCCCCCACCACCTCTGCCATGGCTCTGAAAGCCGACAAGGGGAAGGTCGTGAAGTCGGCCGAGGTGCAGCGGCTCACGGCGCTGCAAAAGGGGCGGGCAATCTCCCCCCCCCCCTCAGCTCGCCGCGAAGGAGCTGAGGGAGTACTACTACCTCTTCTGGTCGACGGAGACGCGAGCGCATCCGCGTATGAAGGTACTCCCAGCTGCCGCTTCGGAACTGGCTCCGAATGGATACCCTTTCTTCGCGCTGTTCTTCTACTGCTGGCTTTGCCCGCCTTTCTCTGAATTTTTCTGCGATATCATGAACACCTACGGGTTCCGCCTCCTTGACTTCACCCCCAATGCTGTTCTGACCATGGCAGTTTTCGCACATCTCTGCGAAAACTTTGTCAGAGTCTATCCAAATGTAGCTCTTTTCCGCCACTTCTTTATGCCCTGAGTTGACAGAGGGGAGCCTTTATCTGGCGGAATCGCCTGGATCTCGAGAGCTGGCAAGAAGGAAGCTTATCTGGAGGGAGAGCTCCGCAGCAAGTGGGAGGAATGGAGAGCAGAATGGTGCTGGATTGTCGAGGAGAACCCGCAGCCATTTACCGCCCAGCGCCAAGCCCCAATAGCGCGCGGCAACGATTGGAGCAACGTGGCCCCGGAAGACGATAGGCTGAAGATTGCCGTCACCCGGATCCTACGCCTCAGGCTTGCCGGGCTCACCGTAGGCGCCATTGGCGCAGATTTTCTTCGCCGCCGCATCGCCCCCCTGCAGGAGAGGAGGAGACCCGCCTGGGAGTTCCAGAACGCGGCGGCTATCATGAGGCTGCGCCCGGGCCTCAACTTCAACTTCACTGTCCTGGAACTGGACGCGATGATCCTGGAACTGTTCAAGCGCGATCCTCAGCATCCCTAAGCGTTCATGTTGCCGAGGGGTGTCGTTCCGCTGTGCAACAACTCCTCGCTCGACCACATCCCTGCAATGATGCCGCTGTGCGATTCGCATGGAATTGTCCCAACTTGGCAAGAGCCTGCAGACGACGTCGTGCAGGATTTCTTTGACGGCTTGGTAGAAGTGCCGGTCCGCTCTGATGACCAGAAGAGCCTTACTCGCGACACCACCGATACGGAGATGCAGCGCATCGCCACTAGGCTGGAAGAGGCAGCAGCAGCCGCTGCCGCGGGCTAGTTCAGATTCACCGTGGAGGAGGCAGAGGCAGCAGAGGCGGCAAGCCTTGTCGAGTGAGAGGAGCTTGCCGGCGAGCAAGAGCTTGTCGGGCCTGAACCTGAGTCGAGCGAGCCCGCCGAGGGCGCGAGCGACTCGTTGAAGATCGGCTCCTCCTCCTCCCCACCTTCAGCCAGCTCGCCGCAAGCGGAGCCCCCAGCTCCACCAAGAAGGCGTCTCCGCAAGGCCGGGGACGTAGCGGGGCGGCAGACGAGTCAACAGCCGCCGTGCCGCGCGACACGCTCTACCGCGGCAAGCACTGTTGCTGCGGGAGCGCCTCACGCTGCGGCGGCAACTGGAGCGGTGTCTTCCCGGTCCACCGCTACTGCTCCTGCCAAGCGGACAAGGGAACCTACTCCTCCGCCTCGTAGCACCGGAGGCGAGCCGGACTTCGATCTCTCCGCGCTCAGCTCCGACGAGGAAGAAGAAGAGTAAGATTCTTTGCTGTACTTGTAGTTCTTCAATTCTTGCTATTTTGTCTTGTATCTAATTTGCTTTACTCCGAATCCATTCCTTTTCAGGACTCTGGCCCAGAGAGCGGTGAAGAGAGCCAAGGTCCCGGTGATTGTCATTGAGGACGAACCCACCGCGACAGCAGGGGGTGTGTCCGAGACCATCTTGCCGGACCCGGCAACTTTTCCCCAAAGCAGCCCCCAGCGCAGCCCCCAGCGTAAGTATATGGTTTACTTCCTGCTGTCAGGCGCGCATGGGTGCTCTTTTTTTGCTGATATCTGACTGTTGGTTTGTGTAGGAGCAGAGCAGCCTCACCAGGAGTGCCCGGAAGCCGCTCCCAAAATGACATCTGCCTCGACTACACCGCCAAGGGAGGATTCCCCGGCAAGGGAGCCTTCTCCGGCAAGGGAGAATTCTCTGGCAAGGGAGCGTTCTCCGGCAAGGGAGGATTCCCCGGCAAGGGACAGTTCTCCGGCAAGGGAAAACACTGGCGACCCTCCGGTGGTTGAGACCATGACTGCAGATCCTAGTACATGTAATCCTCTTGCTTGAAAACTTCCCTTGGGTTCTTCTTCTTCTGATTTTCTTATTGAATATTTGCTTGACTTTTCTCCCTTTTCCGGTCTTCAGATCCATCTGCCACGGAGCCGATGGAAACCGAGGTCGCCGGCGAGGAGAACGCGCGCAGCAATACCGACGACGCCGTTGCCATCGAAGGAGAAGCCGGCGCTGATGATCCCGCCGGCGAAGAGGCCGCCAAAGCTGTCGCCGCAGAAGCTGGCGAGGGATCCGGCAATCGCACTGACGGCCCCGAGGCCGCAGGAGCGTCAGGCGCTACGCCGACCGCCGATCCCTCCGCCGCTGTTGCAGCGCCAGGCTCCGAAGAGCCCCAGCCCGGCGCCTATCTAAAGGCCGGCGACGGCATCTTCATCAAGCTCCCCTGGGCGTCAAGGTCCAGGGCGCCAGTCGAAGGAGAGATCTTGGATGGAGAGGTGCTCGCCTCTGCTGAGCTGACGCTGGTTGATGCACCAAGCAGCAGCAGCGACGAGCCTGAGGAGGATCGGCTACTGCGGAAGCTGTTGTCGCTTTACCGCGCCCGACAGGCCAAGCTGGAATCCCGAGAAGCGCTTGTCGCGAAGGCGGGAGTCGACATCGAGAAGCGCACGGAGGAGCTCCGGGGTCTCAGGCAGGAAGCTCTCCGATCCCTGGCAGAGGAATGGGAGCAAGTCGCCGAGGAGCGGAAAGCCTTCCTCCTTGAGAAGGCTGAAGTTGAAGAGCAACATCGGCTTGTTGCCGAGAAGCTATCTGCGTAGGAAGGCGAGTTGGCGCAGCGCAAGGTCAACCTTGACAGCCACGAGGAGGAGCTTGTCGTGCGCGAGCAAACATTTGGCGGGGCTCTCAAGGAAGCAGAGGATGCTGCTGCAACTGCCGAGGCCGCCAAGAAGGAGCTGGAGACGAAGATGGCGCAGCTGGAGGACAATCTCAAGGCGAGCGGCGAGGAGCTTGCTGCGCTCAAGCGTGAGCGCGAGAAGGACGCCGCCGCTCATGGCGAGCTGCAGGGTCGTCTCGCTGAGAGGAGCAAAGAGCTTAGCGCCGCCAAGGACTCCAACGCAGATCTTGAGTTGAAGTTGGTTACTTTGACCAAGTCGCTGGACGGTGCCAGGGAGCGGGAGGTGGCCTTGAAGGAGAAGATCAAGGCCGACGAGGCGCTGCTGGCGAATGCTGCTGCCGCCCAGAACACATTTAGGGAGAATTTGGAGCACTGGACGGAGGGTCTCGTGGATGTTGCCGCAGCCATCGACGGGGAGCTGGCGCAGCTGGGGATGGAGGATCTCGGGTACTCCTCCGATGAGCACCTCCAACCCAGCGCCAAGCTCAGCTTGTTCTTCAAAGGCATGGCGACGGCCCTCCAGTGACTCCGGGAGAAGATCGCAAAGCAGCTGGCCGACGAGTCGCGCAAGATCTGCGCGGGAGCTCTTCAAAAGGTGCTGGTGAAGGTGGCCTTCCGCAACCCAGGCCTCAACCTCACCAACGTCCTCAGGTCCCTGCCGCCGGATGCTGATCTTGAAGTGCTCAAGGCCCTTGTCACACCCATTGTGGACAAGGTGAGCGAGATCAAGAGGGTTGAGGGCGATCGCGTAGATTAGTCCGCCCATTTTCTCTTTTTCTTTGTCGCTGCTGGTCATGTCATGAGAACAATCTGTTAGAGCTGCGACAAGCTATCTTGTAATATAACTCTATTTTGGGTAGAGATTGTTGTGTTATTTCCTTTACTTGATTCCTTCCTTTGTATGTTTTTGCCCTACGCTTTTAGGGAACTTGTCGGCGCAGGCACCTGGGCCGCGAGCGCTGAGTGCGGGACGTCAGCAGCCTGCTGGCGGTGCCGCTTCCGACAAGAAAACTTGTCGCAACTAGTCGCAGCCCACTTAAGTTGTTGAGCGGACTCGAAACAAAGTAAGGACGCAACTAGCTACGAGTTGGTTCCTCCGCGCACAGGTTTTCCATACAAAGTACGGTCGTTCGAGGAAGATAACTTTAAAAATTAAAACTGATTGCTCAAACTTTCGCAACTTAGCTTTTCTGTCATTTGCTTTCCGGTAAGGCGAAACTTCCTTGAACGATGCTTGGTCCACACCATTATCTTCTCCTTTCCCCCCGCACTGGTTTTCCATACAAAGTACGGTCGTTCGAGGAAGATAACTTTAAAAATTAAAACTGATTGCTCAAACTTTGGCAACTTAGCTTTTCTGTCGTTTGCTTTCCGGTAAGGCGAAACTTCCTTGAATGATGCCTGGTCCACACCATTATCTTCTCCCTTCCCCCAGGCAAACTTGTGGGCGAGGGAACCCTCCTTTCCTTTTTGAGAAAAAGAAAGAAGAGAAAATAAAGATATGGAGCCTTACAGCTCGTTATTGCTTACCGGGGGTAGGCGCTGCACAAAGTGTCAGATAACGCATGCCAAAAAATAGTAGAAAGCATGAAATTGACAAGATGTGCGGAGCACATGAGCTTTACTTATGCACGGGGTCTGCGCCCGGCTTCGTACAAAGGATTACATGCAACATCGGCAAGACTTGTACAAAAGGTGGTTGCCGGAAAAGGTTCCGGCAACCGCGCCCTATGGGTAAAAGTTACGAAGATGCTCAATGTTCCAGGAGTTGCTCACAGGAATGCCATCTTCGGTCTGAAGGCGGACAGCGCCAGGCCTAGTGACTCGTTTCACCCGGTAAGGGCCTTCCCACTTCGGCGTCAACTTGTTGGAATTCTTGGCGGACTGAACGCGCCGAAGAACAAGGTCACCTTCCTCGAGACTTCTGGCATTAACTTTACGGCTATGGTAGCGGTGCAAAGCTTGCTGGTATCGAGCAGCTCGTACAGCAGCCTGAAGACGGTCCTCCTCAAAGAGCAGCGCGTCATCTTGTCGCAACTGCTCTTGCTCAAGCTCATCATAAGCGAGCACTCGAGGTGACCCATATACGAGTTCCATGGGGAGAACTGCCTCTGCTCCATAGACTAGAGCGAAAGGTGTCTGGCCAGTGGCTCGATTTGGCGTCGTTCTGATCAACCAAAGAACCACCGACAGCTCCTCAATCCAGTTCCTTCCGCACTTGCGCAGCCTGTCGAAAGTCCTGGTCTTGAGCCCGCGCAGCACTTCAGCATTTTCCCTCTCCGTTTGACCGTTGCTTCTCGGATGAGCCACAGAAGCGAAGCAGACCTTGGCGCCAAGATCTTGGACGTACTGCATGAAGGTGCGGCTCGTAAATTGTGTGCCGTTGTCTGTGATGATCCTGTTAGGGATCCCGAAACGGCAAACAATAGACCTGAAGAACTTGACTACTGACTATGATGTCACCTTCCTCACTGGTTGCACTTCCGGCCACTTTGTGAACTTGTCGATTGCAACGTACAAGTACTCAAAGCCCCCGACAGCTCGGGGAAAGGGGCCGAGGATGTCGATCCCCCAGACCGAAAATGGCCAGGATAAAGGGATTGTCTGGAGAGCTTGAGCTGGCTGGTGTATCTGCTTGGAATGGAACTGGCACGCTGCACACCTGGTTACTTGTGCAGCTGCATCTTGGAGGGCCGTCGGCCAAAAGAAACCTTGCCAGAACGCTTTGCCGGCAAGTGCTCATGCGCCAATGTGGTGACCACATATGCCTCCATGTATCTCTGCCAACAGCTTTTGTCCGTCTTCCCGGTGAATACACTTCAATTTCACACCGTTGAGTCTTCTTCTATACAGTGTGTTGTCGACAAACTGGTACATACTTGACTGCCGGGCAACTCTTTCCGCTTCTTCTTGCTCTTCGGGGAGTTCTCCTGTCTGAAGGAAACGGACAATCTGTTGTGCCCATGCTGGAGCTTGCGGCTCGACAACAAAGACTAAAGGCACATCTACTGCTGCGGGAACATCCGCTTCTACGGCGAGAATCTGCGGCTCAGCCGGAGCTTGACGTTCCCCGGCAAGCTTGCCGGAGCAAAACTTGTCGGGAGCGTCTGCTTCAACGGAACAAACCCTAAGGCTTGCCGCAGCAGACTGCTCCTCAGCACCCTTGGTGTTGATTTTGAGGACCTTCTTGGCGGCGGCTTCGGGGAGCTCTGCCGGAAAATAGTCACCAGAAATCAACTTCCTCTTTTTGCTCTGTCCAGTTGCTGGCGTTACAGACGGTTGAGTTAGCTTGAGCACAAAGATCCCTGGTTCCACAGGTAACTTAAGTGCGGCGCACTTTGACAGGCCATCGGCAATGTCATTCTGAGCTCTTGGAACATGTTCCATCTGTAGGCTGTCAGAGCACTCTTCTAGCTTTCTCACTTCATCAACGTAAGCTTCCATCAACAGACTTTGATAATTTTTGTTCACTTGGTGGATGACAAGCTGTGAGTCACCCCTGACAATGAGCTTCTTGATCCCAAGGTATGCTGCAATCCTGAGACCGGCAAGCAAACCTTCATCCTCTGCGGTATTGTTCGTTGCTTGCTCCTTGGGAAAGTGCATCTGGACTACGTACTTGAGGTGCTCTCCGGTGGGTGCAACAAGTAGCACACCCGCACCGGCGCCTTGCAGCGAGAAGGCACCATCAAAGTACATCAGCTACTCTTTGCTTGCTTCCTTGACGGGGATGCTCGTTTCTAGAATTTCTTCATCTTGTGTTGGCGTCCATTCTGCTATGAACTCCGCCAATGCTCTGCTTTGGATAGTTGAAGTGCTCTCAAACTTGAGGCCAAACCTTGACAGTTCCAGTGCCCACTCGACAATCCTACCTGTTGCTTCTGGATTTTGTAGTATCCTTTTCAGCGGAAAACGAGTGACGACTGTGATCTCATGTGCTTGGAAGTAATGGCGCAGCTTTCTCGAGGCCATGAGAAGGCCGAAAAGCAATTTCTGCACACCAGAGTACCTTGACCTAGCCCCTTGCAGAAGGGAACTGACAAAGTAAACTGGGCGCTGCACCATTCTTTTCTGCATCTTCTCACACGCCTGCGCAGATCCATCTTTGTCGGGACCAGAGCTTGCCGGTGAAGTCCCCTGCTTGTCGCTGGATGCATCTGCCGTGGTTGCTAGCTCATCATCCGCCTCCCTTTCCGCTACTAACGCAGCACTAACCACTTGATTGGTTGCCGCTATATATAGCAGCAACTTCTCTTGTGGCTTAGGTGCGACAAGTGTTGGAGTGGAGGACAGGTATCTCTTTAACTCTTGCAGTGCAGCCTCCACTTCCGGTGTCCATTTCATTGGACCTGCCTTTTTCAATATTTTGAAAAATGGCAGGGCGCGCTCAGCAGACCTAGAGATAAACCTGCTGAGAGCAGCTACGCAACCGGCAAGTCTTCGTACATCCTTGACGCGCTTTGGTGCTTCAATCTGCTCAATGGCCTTGATCTTGTCGGGATTGGCTTCAATTCCCCACTGAGACACGAAGAACCCGAGAAGTTTGCCGGAGGGGACTCCAAACACACACTTCTCGGGGTTAAGCTTGAGGTTGATCTTGTGCAGATGTGCAAAGGTTTCGTCTAAGTCTTGAATCAGAGTCGCCTTGTCCTTGCCCTTGACCACTATGCCATCCATGTAGGCCTCCACATTTCTGTGTATTTGCGGCTCAAAAGCGTCATGGACTACCCTTGCAAATGTTGAACAAGCATTCTTTAAACCGAAAGGCATCCGTACGAAACAGTATGTGCCACATGGGGTGATGAATGGGGTCTTCTCCTCATCCTCTTCTGCCATGAAGATTTGATGGTATCCTGAGTATGCATCAAGAAATGAAAGCAAGTCACATCCGGCCGTGGAGTCAACAATCTGGTTGATGCGCGGCAAGGGAAATGGGTCTTTGGGACAAGCTTTATTAACATCGGTAAAGTCGATACAAAGCCTCCATTTCCCGTTTGCCTTGCGCATGACTACAGGGTTGGCCAACAACGTAGGATGGAGCACTCCTCTGACAAGGCCTACTGCTTCCAATTTCTTGATTTCTTCTGCGATGAATTCTTGGCGCTCCACTGCCTGCTTCCTGACTTTCTGCTTGACGGGCCGCGCATGAGGACAGACGGCAAGATGGTGCTCGATTACTTTCCTGGGAACACCGGGGATGTCAGAAAGTTGCCACGCAAATACGTCGATGTTCGCCCGCAGGAAAGCAACGAGCGTGCTTTCCTATTTAGGGTCAAGAGTGGCACTGATGGTGAAGGTACCACCAGTGCCATCCTCCTTGGCAGACACCTTCTTGGTCTCTGGTGGAGCTGCCATTGTCTTCTTACACTTGCCGGTGGAGCTCGATGCTGCGTCCTCGACGGTAGCGCAGCACTCCGAAGAGGTGCGATTGCCGGAGTGGGCATCAGAACTCTTGCCGGACTTGGTCTTCTTCTTCGCCCCAGGAGCTTCAACGGCAAGTGACTTGCGATCTGTTGCGGCTGCTGCTTCCCGGTAGATCTTGTCGGCGCAGATAAGAGCATCCTTCTTGTCGACAGGGACAGAGATGACACTTATCGGGCCTGGCATCTTCAGCATGTTGTACGCATAGTGAGAGGCTGCCATAAATTTGGCGAGTGCTGGATGGCCGAGTATCCCATTGTAAGGCAATGGAAAGTCAGCAACGTCAAAAGTGACCCTCTCAGTCCTAAAGTTCGACTCGCTGCCAAATGTCACCGGCAACGTGATCTTTCCCTTCGGCTTGCTCCTTCCCAGATTGATTCCTTGGAATGTGCCGGTCTCTTCGAGCTCGCCATGAGGGATCTGGAGTTTCTGGAGTACCGCGAAGGAGATCAGGTTCAAGCCGGCCCCACCGTCAACTAGCATCTTAGTGACCTTGAGGTTGCGGATAGTTGGTGAAACCAACATCGGCAAGCACCCGACCGCAGTTATGCGATCTGGGTGGTCCTCAATATCAAAGATGATAGGCGTGCTGGACCATTTCAGAGGCTTGCGTGACTTGATGGGTGGTTCTGCTGCATTGACTTCCCGCACCCACTGCTTGAGCTGGCGGTGTGAAGTATGCAGAGAAGCACCGCCGTCAACGCACATGACCTCTGTGGCTTTCTGGAACTCCTGCTCATCAGTCTCGTCATCATCCATATCTTCATCGTCATCGTCATTTTCATCCTTGTCGCGGCCGCGGGGAGGCCTATCTCCTTGCCGCTGCTTGGCCTTGCCGCGGCGTCCTCCTCGGCTAGGGCGTTTCTTGCCGGCTCCTCCAGCACCTTCCTGGGCCTTCTCCTTGTCGTGTCGCTCGTATTCAGCCTTTTGCTGCTCGACAAGCTGCTCGACCTTCTTGCAGCTCTGGAGGTCATGGCCCTTGGTGCGGTGGATCTTGCAGTACTGCTTGTTGGTGTCGTCCTGCTTGTCGGCGACCGCCACAGCCTGGTAGTTTGTGCCTGCGGCAATCCCTTCGCCGGAGCTACCAGCTTTGGCTTTCTTGGCGCCACCTCCGTTGCCGGACTGCTCAACGACTAGCACATCTTTGCCTTTCTTCTTCCTGTTGTTCTGCCGCCGGTTTTTCTTTGCCGGGGCAGCCTCCTCACTATCAGATCCTCCTGCTCATGTACTCTCTCCGGGGAGTTTCCTCCCTTCCTCAGCACGTGCACATTTGTCGGCCAGGGCATATAGCTCGCTGACGTCTCTGATCTTGCACATCGCCATCTCCTCCCGCATCCTGCGGTTTCGCACTTTCTGATGGAACGCGCTGATTACCGCGGCAGGGTGGACATTTGGGATGTTGTGATGTACGCAGCTGAATCTCTGAATGTACTTGCGCAGGGGCTCTCCTTCCTTCTGGGCAAGCAGATGAAGGTCGCTCTCTTGGCCGTGAGGTTTGTGGCCGCCTGTAAAGGCGCCGACAAACTGATGGCATAGGTCTGCCCAAGAGGATATGGAGTTATCCGGCAAGTGCATGAGCCAGGATCTGACGTTGGGCTTGAGCACCAGCGGGAAGTAGTTGGCAAGGATCTTGTCATCCCGCCCCCCGGCAGCTTGCACCGCGATGGTGTAGATGCTGAGGAACTCCGACGGATGCGACTTGCCGTCGTACTTCTCTGGTACGTCCGGCTTAAAATTCTTCGTGCTGGGCCACTGGACTTGCCACAGCTCATGAGTGAACGCAGGGCAACGTACCGCCTACGGCAAGTCGCCTGGTTCCCCTTGTGCATGCATGTCGACAGAGGGCCCAGCGCGCTGGTCCGATTGACGCCGCGCTTCTCTTCGGCGCTCGATGCGAGTACGAGCGTCTTCTTGCTGGCGTTCGTGAAGAACTTGGCGCTGGTCGCGGCGAGCTCGTGGATCTGATGATGCGGTGGAGTCGCTGTCGAGGTGGATCCGGCGAGTCGGCGATGTTGGCCTTCGGGGTGGAGAGTGCATGGTGGTTGCACCCCCACCAGTTTCGTCGCCATTGCCTCATGCCTGGCAGTCCTGCCGTGGCAGCGATGTACTCGGCTGCCGCGGAGTGTCACTGTTGGCGAAGCCGATGAGACTCTGAATGGTGGCCCTCCATTGATCGATCTTGTCTGCCATTGGAGGGTAATCCAGGAGCAGTTGAGCTCGCGCCAAAGCTTCTGCTGGAGTGGTGGGCGGCAGTGGTGAACGGTGCGAGGAGCGGGATATGCTCGGACTTCTAACTATGTTAGAAGGAGCAGTATCCCGTCCAGGCGACCGTGTCTCGCTCGTGCCAGCACGTTGGCATGCATGCTGGTCTTGAGCACCGCGAGATCCACCAGCTCGATCTTGGTCCAACAAACGTATGGCACTGCGAATACCATGACGCTGTTGGTCCTGCGCTTCCTGAGATGGGCGCGGTGCATGTACGGACACCGAGGTCTGCGCGGCCTTGTCCTTGGACCTGGCAGCACCGTGAGCTCCCTTGTCGATGTCCGTTCTTCCGCCGGCGTCTACCCCACCACCCGTTTGCTCCGGTGGTGGTGGGATCGACGTGCACGGAACAGCTGCCACCGAAGCCTTCTTCTTCGGTGGCATGTCGATGAAGAAAATGAAGATCTAGCTCGTGTGAATGCCGGATCAGGTTCACACAACCTCGACGCCCCTTACCTGGCGCGCCAAAGATGTCGGGGAAGCTGATCCACGAACACCTATGGGACCGGCGGACCGAGCCCCTTTCGGTTCGGCGGGGGGCGGAGATCGCACGAAGAGCGGATCGAGGCGAAGCACATGAGCAGTTTACCCAGCTTCGGAGCTCTCCGGAGAGATAACACTCCTACTGCTGCATGTCTGAGTATATTGAGTTCTTTCTCGGGAGCGCTGAGTGCTACAGTACACACTAGCTGCTAACGAGACCGAGCGTGAGTGTTTTTCTGCCTCCGAACCCCCCTCCATGTTGCGCATGGGCCTCCTTTTATATGCTGAAGGGGTCACCGACAGGTGGCAACGTAGATAAGGGTAAAAATGGAAAAGGAATTGTGGTTGGTATAACCACCTGTACAGTGTATCATACCTAACCCTGACGGCAGGGGACAAAGGCATTAAATGCCCATCTGCGTCGCCCAAATAGTGCAAAAAGGGACCGTCAGGGACGCCACCGCTTGCCATGATGGCAGTCTTGTCAGCGTCGCTTGCCACCGCGCACCGCTGGCTTCACAACCTCTTGCCACGCGCGCTTGGAAAGGCCCCAGGGCGACACGTTGGTGGATGTGCTGGAGCATGGGTACAGAGTGGTAGCTTGCCGCGTCAAGCGCCTTGCCGCGGTCGTTGTCTTGTCGCGCCCAGAAGCTTGTCGCTCACCGGGCCTCGCCGGGACGCGTGGTGCGTCGCGGCAAGTTCCTTGAGATGCCTTGGTTGGCCTTCCCGGCAAGCTCCTCTTGCCGGGGCCTTGTCTCCTTGGCTTGAATACTTTGTTCTTGAATGGCTCCAAAGGAACCACGGAGGACCTTGGCGGTCACCCAGCAAGCCTTGCCGCGGGGTGCTGCAACTGCCCATGCACAAGTTTGGGATACTAGGGTACCCCTACTCTAGTACACCGACAGGGATCATCTTATAATGCTACCGTCAAACAAAGAAAGATAAGATGCATAAAAGATAAACATCACATGCAATCAATATAAGTGATATGATATGGCCATCATGATCTTGTGCTTGTGATCTCCATCTTCGAAGCACCGACATGATCACCATCGTCACCGGCGCGACACCTTGATCTCCATCGTAGCATCATTGTCGTCTCGCCAATCCTATGCTTCTACGACTATCGCTGCCACTTAGTGATAAAGTAAAGCATTACAGGGTGATTGCATTGCATACAATAAAGCGACAACCATATGGATCGTGCCAGTTGCCGATAACTCTGTTACAAAACATGATCATCTCATACAATAAAATTTAGCATCATGTCTTGACCATATCACATCACAACATGCCCTGCAAAAACAAGTTAGACATCCTCTACTTTGTTGTTGCAAGTTTTACGTGGCTGCTACGGGCTTAGCAAGAATTGTTCTTACCTACGCATCAAAACCACAACGATAGTTTGTCAAGTTGGTGCTGTTTTAACCTTCTCAAGGACCGGGCGTAGCCACACTCGGTTCAACTAAAGTTGGAGAAACAGACACCCGCTAGTCACCTGTGTGCGAAGCACGGCGGTAAAACCAGTCTCGCGTAAGCGTAAGCGTAATGTCAGTCCGGGCCGCTTCATCCAACAATACCGTTGAACCAGGGTATGACATGCTGGTAAGCAGTATGACTTGTATCGCCCAGAACTCACTTGTGTTCTACTCGTGCATATAACATCTACGCATAAAACCTAGGCTTGGATGCCACTGTTGGGTAACGTAGTAATTTCAAAAAAATTCCTACGCACACGCAAGATCGTGGTGATGCATAGCAACGAGAGGGGAGAGTGTTGTCCATGTACCCTCGTAGACCGTAAGCGGAAGCGTTATGACAACGCGGTTATGTAGTCATACGTCTTCACGATCTGACCGATCCAAGCAATGAACGTACAGCACCTCCGAGTTCAGCACATGTTCAGCTCAATGACGATCCCTGGACACCGATCCAGCAGGGTGTCGGGGATGAGTTCCGTCAGCACGACGGCGTGGTGACGATGATGATGTTCTACCGACGCAGGGCTTCGCCTAAGCACTGCAACAATATGACCGAGGTGGAATCTGGTGGAGGGGGGCACTGCACACGGCTAAGGAACGATCACGAAGATCAACTTGTGTGTTATGGGGTGCCCCTCTGCCCCCGTATATAAAGGAGCCAAGGGGGAGGGGGCGGCCGGCCAAGGAGGGCGCGCCAAGGAGGAGTCCTACTCCCACCGGGAGTAGGATTCCCCACCTTCCAAGTAGTAGGAGTAGGAGTCAAGGAAAGGTGGAAGAGAATAGAAGGAAGGATGGGGCGCAGCCCCTCCCCCTAGTCCAATTCGGACTAGGCCTTGGGGGGGCACCCAACCTCTCCTCTCTCTTCCCCTAAAGCCCAATAAGGCCCATATACTCCCTGGCGAATTCCCTTAACTCTCTGGTACTCCGAAAAATGCCCGAATCACTCGGAACCTTTCCGAACACTGAATATAGTCGTCCAATATATCGATCTTTACATCTCAATCATTTCGAGACTCCTCGTCATGTCCCCAATCTCATCCGAGACTCCGAACTCCTTCGGTACATCAAAACATATAAACTCATAATATAACTGTCATCGAAACCTTAAGCGTGCGGACCCTACGGGTTCGAGAACTATGTAGACATGACTGAGACACGTCTCTGGTCAATAACCAATAGCGGAACCTGGATGCTTATATTGGCTCCCACATATTCTACGAAGATCTTTATCGGTCAAACCGCATAACAACATACTTTGTTCCCTTTGTCATCGACATGTTACTTGCCCGAGATTCGATCGTCGGTATCTAATACCTAGTTCAATCTCGTTACCGGCAAGTCTCTTTACTCGTTACGTAATGCATCATTCTGTAACTAACTCATTAGCTACATTGCTTGCAAGGCTTATAGTGATGTGCATTACCGAGAAGGCCCAGAGATACCTCTCCAACAATCGGAGTGACAAATCCTAATCTCGAAATACGCCAACCCAACATGTACCTTTGGAGACACCTGTAGAGCTCCTTTATAATCACCCAGTTACGTTGTGACGTTTGGTAGCACACAAAGTGTTCCTCCGGTAAACGGGAGTTGCATAATCTCATAGTCATAGGAACATGTATAAGTCATGAAGAAAGCAATAGCAACATACTAAACGATCAAGTGCTAAGCTAACGGAATGGGTCAAGTCAATCACATCATTCTTCTAATGATGTGATCCCGTTAATCAAGTGACAACTCTTTTGTCCATGGCTAGGAAACATAACCATCTTTGATAAACGAGCTAGTCAAGTAGAGGCATACTAGTGACACTATGTTTCTCTATGTATTCACACATGTATTATGTTTCTGGTTAATACAATTCTAGCATTAATAATAAACATTTATCATGATATAAGGAAATAAATAATAACTTTATTATTGCCTCTAGGGCATATTTCCTTCAAGAATATCTATGCTCTTGAGAGAAGCCACTAGTGAAACCTATGGCCCCCGGGTCTATTCTCATCATATCAATCTCCATTACTTTATTACTTGCTTTGTTTTTACTTTGCCTTTTACTTTTCACTTTGCATCTATCTATCAAAAATACCAAAAATATTATTTATCATCTCTATCAGATCTCCCTCTCGTAAGTGACCGTGAAGGGATTGACAACCCCTAATCGCGTTGGTTGCGAGGAGCTATCGTTTTGTGTAGGTACGAGGGACTTGTGCGTGGTCTCCTACTGGATTGATACCTTGGTTCTTACTTACGCTACTTTACTGCATCATCCTCTCCTCTTCGGGGAAATCCAACGTAGTGGTCAAGAGGTAGCAAGAAGAACTTTTGGCGCCATTGCCGGGGAGGCTCACGCGAGCAAGTCAACCATACCAAGTACCCATCACAATCCCTATCTCTCGCATTACATTAGTTGCCATTTGCCTCTCGTTTTCCTCTCCCCCACTTCACCCTTGCCGTTTTATTCGCCCTCCCTTTCCCAATCTCCTCCTCTCTTTCCCATTTGCCTTTTCCCATTGCCTTTTTGTTTGCTCGTGTGCTAGTTTGCTTGCTGGTCGTCATGGCTAATCTCATATCCACTCCTATGTCTCCCGAGTTTGAAAGTTCTTCACTTCAAGCAAAGTCAAGGAGAAAACTTAAAAGATGCTTGGTATAGGATGATGGAATCTTATCGTAAGTGCACCCTAGAGGTGAACTATAGAATTCTTCTTTGTAATTTTTATGTTGGGTTAAATATGACGTATAGACAACTCTTGGATTGCATGGCCAAGGGAAATTTCATTGAGATTGATCCCAGTATTGTGCATGAAATTATAGAGGGAATAGTGGGAACACTACCCCAAAAGGGAGAATCTCATCCTACCCAGGAAGAAACCCAAGTGTTTGAGAAGATTTGCAAGTAACAATTTTTTTACAAAAGTCTCTTGAGCCTCTTAAAAGTGTTAGCAGAAATCTTCATCGTATAAATATGTTGATTACTCTTTGTAATAAGCGGTTGGATTCTTTAGATCTAAAAATTTCCGAGTATGAAGGGAAGCGGGAAGAACACCCCGGATTCGAGCATGACTCCGCTAAAAAACTGAAAATTAAAGATGGCAATACCTAGATCTATCCTTGTTTTTATGCCTAGCTAGGGGCGTTAAACGATAGCGCTTGTTGGGAGGCAACCCAATTTTATTTTTGTTTTTTGTTTTTGCTTCTGTTTAGGAATAAATAATCCATGTAGCCTCTGTTTGGATGTGGTTTTATGTTTTAATTAGTGTTTGTGCCAAGTAGAACCTATAGGATAACCTACGATGATAGTTGATTTGATTCTGCTGAAAAACAGAAACTTTGCACGCATGAATATAATTTTCTTAAATCACAGGAACTGGATTTTGCGTTGATTCTTTTTGCTTCTGATCAATAAATAAATTTTCCAGAACTTCCTATTTTTTTTAGAATTTTTAGAGTTCCAGAAGTTTGCGTTAGTTACAGATTACTACAGAATGTTCTGTTTTTGACAGATTCTGTTTTGCGTGTGTTGTTTGCTTATTTTGATGAATCTATGGCTAGTAAAATAGTTTATAATCCATAGAGAAGTTAGAATACAGTAGGTTTAACACCAATATAAATAAAGAATGAGTTCATTACAGTACCTTGAAGTAGTCTTTTGTTTTCTTTCTCTAACGGAGCTCACGAGATTTCTATTGAGTTTTGTGTTTGAAGTTTTCAAGTTTTGGGTGAATTCTTTTGATGGATTATGGAACAAGGAATGGCAAGAGCCTAAGCTTGGGGATGACCATGGCACCCCCAAGATAATCCAAGGACACCAAAAAGTCAAAGCTTGGGGATGCCCCGGAAGGCATCCCCTCTTTCGTCCACTTCCATCGGTAATTTACTTGGAGCTATATTTTTATTCACCACATGATATGTGTTTTGCTTGGAGAGTCTTGTATTATTTGCGTCTTTGCTTGTTAGTTTACCACAATCATCCTTGCTGTACACACCTTTTGAGAGAGCCATACATGAATTGGAATTTGTTAGAATACTTGATGTGCTTCACTTATATCTTTTGAGCGTGATAATTTTTGCTCTAGTGCTTCACTTAGATCTTTTAGAGCACAGTGGTGGATTTGTTTTAAAAAAACTATTGATCTCTCATGCTTCGCTTAGATTATTTTGAGAGTCGTTAATAGCATGGTAATTTGCTTAATGTTAATATACTTGGTATTCAAGATATGTGAAACTTTCTTTTGAATGAATTGAATACTAAGATAAGTTTGATGCTTGATAATTGTTTTGAGACATGGAGGTGATAATATCAAAGTTGTGCTAGTTGAGTAATTATGAATTTGAAAAATGCTTGTGTTGAAGTTTGCAGGTCCCGTAGCATGCACGTATGGTTAAAGTTGTGTAACAAATTTGAAACATGAAGTGTACCTGGCTTGTGCATCCTTATGAGTGGCGGTCGGGGATGAGCGATGGTCTTTTCCTACCAATCTATCCCCCTAGGAGCATGCGCATAGTACTTGATTTTTGATGACTTCTAAATTTTTGCAATAAGTATATGAGTTCTTTTGACTAATGTTGAGTCCATGCATTATGTGCACTCTCATCTTTCCGCCTTAGCTAGCCTCTTCGGTACCGTGCATTGCCCTTTCTCACCTTGAGAGTTGGTGCAAACTTCGCCGGTGCATCCAAACCCTGTGATACGATACGCTCTATCACACATAAACCTCCTTATATCTTCCTCAAAACAGCCACCATACCTACCTATCATGGCATTTCCATAGCCATTCCGAGATATATTTCCATGCAACTTCCATCATCATCATCATGACATACATTACTATTGTCATATTGCCATTGCATGATCATGTATTTGACATCGTATTTGTGGCAAAGCCACCATGCATTATTTTTCATACATGTCACTCTTTATTCATTGCACCATCCCGGTACACCGTCGGAGGCATTCATATAGAGTCATATCTTGTTCTAAGTTTCGAGTTGTAATCCTTATGTTGTAATCAATAGAAGTGTGATGATCATCATTATTAGAGCATTGCCCCAAAAAAGAGAAAGGCCAAAAGAAAAAAAAGGCCCAAAAAAAAGAGAAAAAGGGTAATGCTACTATCTCTTTTCCACACTTGTGCTTCAAAGTAGCACCTTATTCTTCATGTAGTGAGTCTCATATACTGTGCTTCAAAGTAGCACCTTGTTCTTCATGTAGTGAGTCTCATAAGTTGTCTTTTTATACTAGTGGGAATTTTTCATTATAGAACTTGGCTTGTATATTCCTACAATGGGCATCCTCAAATGCCCTAGGTCTTCGTGAGCAAGCAAGTTGGATGCACACCCACTAGTTTTCTTTTGTTGAGCATTCATAGCTCTAGTGCATCCGTTGCATGGCAATCCCTACTCCTCATGTTGACATTGATTAATGGGCATCTCCATACCCCGTTGATTATCCTCGTCAATGTGAGACTTTCTCCTTTTTTGTCTTCTCCACACAATCCCCATCATCATATTCTATTCCACCCATAGTTCTATATCCATGGCTCACGCTCATGTATTGCGTGAAGATTGAAAAAGTTTGAGATTATTTAAGTATGAAACAATTGCTTGGTTTGTCATCGGGGGTATAGAAGTTGGGAACATCTTTGTGTGACGAAAATGAAGCATAGACTAACTATATGATTTAGTAGGGATGAACTTTCTTTTGCCATGCTATTTTGAGAAGACATAATTGCTTTGATTAGTATGCTTGAAGTATTATTATTTTTGTGTCAATATGAACTTTTGTCTTGAATCTTTCGGATCTGAATATTCATGCCACAATTAAGAAGATTTACATTGAAATTATGCCAAAGTATCACTCTGCATCAAAAATTCTTTTTTATCATTTACCTACTCGAGGACGAGCAGGAATTAAGCTTGGGGATGCCTGATACGTCTCCAACGTATCTATAATTTTTGATTGCTCCATGCTACTTTATCTACTGTTTTGGACTATATTGGGCTTTATTTTCCACTTTTATATTATTTTTGGGACTAACCTATTAACCGGAGGCCCAGCCCAGAATTGTTGTTTTTTGCCTATTTTAGTGTTTCGAAGAAACGGAAAATCAAACGGAGTCCAAACGGAATGGAACCTTCGGGAACGTGATTTTTCATCGAACGTGATCCAGGAGACTTGGACCCTACTCCAAGATGTAACAAAGGTGGTCACGAGGGTGGGGAGCGCCCCCCTAGGGCATGCCCCCTGCCTCGTGGCCCCCCTGTTGCTCCACCGACGTACTCCTTCCTCCTATATATACCTATGTATCCCCAAACGATCAGAACAGGAGCAAAAAACCTAATTCCACCACCGCAACCTTCTGTATCCACGAGATCCCATCTTGGGGCCTGTTCCGAAGCTTAGCCGGAGGGGGCATCAACCACGGAGGGCTTCTACATCAACACCATAGCCCCTCCGATGAAGTGTGAGTAGTTCCGGGTCCATAGCTAGTAGCTAGATGGCTTCTTCTCTCTTTTTGGATCTCAATACAATGTTCTCCCCCTCTCTCGTGGAGATCTATTCGATGTAATCTTCTTTTTGTGGTGTGTTTGTCGAGACCGATGAATTGTGGGTTTATGATCTAGTTTATCTATGAACAATATTTGAATCTTCTCTGAATTCTTTTATGTATGATTGAGTTATCTTTGCAAGTCTCTTTGAATTATCCTTTTGGTTTGGCCAACTAGATTGGTAGTTCTTGCAATGGGAGAAGTGCTTAGCTTTGGGTTCAATCTTGCGGTGTCCTTTCCCAGTGACAGAAGGGGCAGCAAGGCACGTATTGTATTGTTCCCATTGAGGATAACAAGATGGGGTTTTTATCATATTGCATGAATTTATCCCTCTACATCATGTCATCTTGCTTAAGGTATTACTTTGTTTTTAACTTAATACTCTAGATGCATGCTGGATAGCGGTCGATGAGTGGAGTAATAGTAGTAGATGCAGAATCGTTTCGATCTACTTGTCTCGGACGTGTTGCCTATATACATGATCATACCTAGATATACTCATAACTATGCTCAATTCTGTCAATTGCTCAACAGTAATTTGTTCACCCACCGTAGAATATCTATGCTCTTGAGAGAAGCCACTAGTGAAACCTATAGCCCCCGGGTCTATTCTCATCATATCAATCTCCATTACTTTATTACTTGCTTTGTTTTTACTTTGCCTTTTACTTTTCACTTTGCATCTATCTATCAAAAATACCAAAAATATTATTTATCATCTCTATCAGATCTCACTCTCGTAAGTGACCGTGAAGGGATTGACAACCCCTAATCGCGTTGGTTGCGAGGAGCTATTGTTTTGTGTAGGTACGAGGGACTTGTGCGTGGTCTCCTACTGGATTGATACCTTGGTTCTCAAAAACTGAGGGAAATACTTACGCTACTTTGCTGCATCATCCTCTCCTCTTCGGGGAAATCCAACGAAGTGCTCAAGAGGTAGTAGTATCCTTCACCAACTTAAATTGATGACAAACAATGGATTTGGCATACTACTTATTCTTGTAGAAAGGATTAAGAGAGATATAACACGAACTTGAGAGGGTATTGATGGAACAACCGGCGAAATTTGGAAACAATGAATGAATTAATATGATAACGAAGGAAGTGAAATCTTGAACGGACCACCATAAGAATTGAAAACGAGAGTAGCAATGAGAACTCACCGGGAAGAATTGGAAAACGAATGAAGATACTTGAGGGGATTTAGATACATGAGAACGAAGAGGCCATGAACTGATTAGAGGTTATTTGAACGATGCACCGGTAAGATTTGGAGAACGATAGCTACACGCTGAGAATGAGAAATTATGACATAATGGCCTTCAGAGGAAAGAAATGGAAACAACTCATGAAATGTTCCAGATGGGTGAAAAGAATTCCCACAATTGAAAACAATTATGAGAGGATGGCATCAAACTTGAACTACGCATCTTTTGAAGAACGGGTAAGGATTTAAGAGGAACTCTTCTTCGGTCTTCAAAATCCGAGAATGACGAGGAGAAACACCACCCAATTGTTGAGACACTCCGGAACAAAGAAGAATAGAAATGATGAACCAACGATGAAAATATTCTAAAAGCGATCTTGGAGAAGGAATATGACTGATGAAAATTCATTCTTATGTCAAACTTCGAAAGACTTTGGAAATCGCTCCGGATAAATTAGAAGAGTCAGGTAAGATCCTGGGAAAAGACCTGTGGGTTAGGGCCCACTCAAATGAAAACACCGTTGAAAAGGATTGATAGAAGATACAACGAAACAATTGAAATATTTGAATGAGGTGATAACCTCGAATTAATTCGAACACAGACAAATCTCCTGAGATGTCTTCAGCACTCCGGAAGGATCAACTGGCGAGAGGCCAACGAACAGGGAGAACACTTGATCCAAGGAAAGGAATATGATGAACCCAAAAAACATTAATTGAGTCCACCGGAGAAGAAAAAAGAGATGAAGAATGTCGAACAAAACGAGAATTCACCAGTGGAAACAATTGACGAAAGACTGAAGAGGCTCCACACGAATGTAATTGATGCTCGAAACAGACTCAGGCTCCGAGAAGAAGAGGGTGGGAGGGCGGGAAAACAAAGGAAACTTGGAAGGGGAAAAACCGATGAATAACTTCAAGAGGTAACACCGGTTGAAAGAAAGCAAAGGCTTCGCACGAGTAGGATGGATACTCGATTAGGGACTCCGGTTCCGAGAAGAAAAGGGTGGGCGGGTGGGAAAAGAAAATAACTGAGTATTGAACTTGAAAAAACAAAGAGGGTCGAATCGTCTTGACGAGAAAATGCACCGGATGAAAAGAGCTGAGAACCAACGCTCGGAGAACCAACTGCGTGATCCTAAAGAAAATTTGAAGGGGAAGAGAAGTAATTCAAAACACCTACGTCAAATTTCCTTACCCGAGCGACGAAGGGGCTGAGGAGTAAAAAGAATTCCTACTCTCCGATATAACTAGACTCCGAAAACAGTTTTCTTCTAGACTCGACAACGGCCAACTACGAACAATCAAGGGGGGCTCCTATGGTCGGTCGAGGCTCTGATAGCAACTTGTCACGCCCAATATGCGATACTATCCTAAAGAGACTTGAAGGTCCCACCAAGGATAGAACCGCATATTGACACGCTATTGCAAGGTGGATATCATTACATCAACATTACATAATAGATGGGGATAGATCCAAGAGGCATATAATGCCACATGAATACAACATCATCATACATAAGAGCATCATCCGACTACGGATGAAAAACAAACAGAAACTCAAATGACATCCACCCTGCTATCCCAGGCTGCCGACCTGGAACCTATCCCCTGATCGAAGAACAAGTAGAAGAACTCCAAAACAAGTAACATCGCTCTCGCGTCAAGATCATCGCATAACCTGCACCTGCAACTGATGCTGTAGTAATATGTGAGCCACGAGGACTCGGCAATCTCATTACCTTGGTTATCAAGACTAGCAAAGCTTAATGGGTAAGGAAGGACAAGTGGGGAGGTTGCAGCGGCGACTAAGCATATATGGTGGCTAACGTACGCAAACAAGAGCAAGAAGAGAAGCAACGGAACGGTCGTGAAACTAGCAATGATCAAGAAGTGATCCTGAACTCCTACTTACGTCAAACATAACCCAAAACCGTGTTCACTTCCCGGACTCCGCCGAAAAGAGACCATCATGGCTACACACACGGTTGATGCGTTTTAATTAAGTTATCTACAACCGGATATTAACAAATTCCCATCTGCCACATAACCGCGGGCATGGCTCTCGAAAGTTTATACCTTGCAGGGGTGTACCAACTTAGCCCATCACAGGCTCCCACAGTCAACGAAGGATATTCCTTCTCCCAGGAATTCCCGATCAGTCTCGGAATCCCGGTTTACAAGACATTTCGACAATGGTAAAACAAGACCAGCAAAGCCGCCCGATGTGCCGACAAATACCGATAGGAGCTGCACATATCTCGTTGTCAAGGCACACCGGATGGGCAAGACGTCGGGTTGGCATAGACCCTGGTTGCCTAGGGGGCGCCGGACATCGCCCAGGTTGGACCAGCAACCGGAGGAGCACTGGCCCGGGGGGGTGGGTGGGTAAATAAAGATGACCCTCGATGAGGGAGTCCTGGATTAGGGGGTGTCCAGATGGACGGACTATGACCTTTGGCCGGACTCCCGGACAATGAAGATACAAGATTGAAGACTTCGTCCCGTGTCCGGATAGGATTTTCCTTGGCGTGGAAGGCAAGCTTGGCGATATGATATGAAGATCTCCTCCCATTGTAACCGACCTTGTGTAACCCTAGCCCTCTCCGGTGTCTATATAAACCGGAGAGTTTTAGTCCGTAGGACGAAAAACAATCATACCATAGGCTAGCTTCTAGGGTTTAGCTTCTCTGATCTCGTGGTAGATCAACTCTTGTACTACCCATATCATCAATATTAATCAAGCAGGAGTAGGGTTTTACCTCCATCGAGAGGGCCCGAACCTAGGTAAAAACATCGTGTCCCTTGTCTCCTATTACCATCCACCTAGACGCACAGTTCGGGACCCCCTACCTGAGATCTGCCGGTTTTGACACCCACATTGGTGCTTTCATTGAGAGTTCCTCTGTGTCGTCACCGTCAGGAAGGATGCTGCACCCCGTCTTTAAAGACAGCGCTGTTGCTAAAGGAGCTTTGGCTGTCGGCCAAACTCTCCGGCTAGGCAGTTTTTTTATGGCCGCCTGTTCGGCCTCCGCGCCGACAATGACCTCTCGGGCCATCGAAAGCAATCTCCACATCAGCTTGGAACTTGCCGAGCAGCTAGATCCGATAGAGCTCTCTTCCTTAAGCGAGCTCTTGGATCACATCACCGCCCAGGGAGTCGCTACAGATTACGGCCAGGTTGGGCTTAAACCCGATCAGAGAGAGATTGACTCTCCCCAGGTCACCCACCACGTTGAAGTGGTGGAAGAACAATGCAGCGAATCTTCGCCCATCCTAAGGACCAGATGTGTCCGGATTCCTGATCCCTCCGAGCCGGACATCCGCGGAGGGGAGGACGTCACCCAAGCCCTGAACCTAAAGTCAGGCAGTGGTCCTGATCATTGAATAACATCCAAGAAAACAAGATTCCGAATTCGGAAGATTCTTCGCCCCCGAGTCTTAGATCGGGCGAGGTTCCGGATTTAAATCCCCCCGCCCACCCAAATATAAGGGATCTATCCCAAATTCGGCAAGAGCCCGGGGAAATAGTACACCATTACTGGGCCAAATTCCTCCTGGTTAGGAACAGGATAAAGGACTGCCGTGAGAGGGATGTAATTTCATTCTTCTGTAACAACTACACGGACATCGGAATCCTCAACGCTATAAGTCGCCGCGAAATTACACGCTTCACCGACTTGACATCCATAGTACGAAAGTACTATGCAACAGAAAGCGTTCAAAAAACCAAAGCAAAATTCTAGGACAATCCGACCCTGAATACAATCCCAGTCCGAAACAAAAGGGCACCTAGGCCAAACAGCAAAAAACAAAAACCCTCTATAGGGTATGGAACCGTACTGGAGGGATGGCTCAATGAACCCTGTAAAATTCATAGTTCAGGGGAAGTCACACCAACTCATAGCCTTAGAGCATATTGGATACTCCGGCAGGTGGACAGAAGTGGCGAGGAGCTTTTAACTCCAGAATCCACAGAGCACCACCCTAGAAATGCCAGTACGGTGTCAACAGTCTTCGAGACTTTCGCATCAAACAATTTGAGGAAACGAATCCTCCACAGCCTTACCGAAGTCTACCAAGTAGCAACAATAAACCCATGGAGTGACACGACTATTACCTTTAATGCCAGTGACGAACCTAAATTTCGGACAGCCTGTGCACCAGCCGCACTGGTCCCCAGTCCGATAGTGGACGGCTTCCGGCTTACAAAGGTACTCATGGACGGTGGCAGCGGACTGAACCTCATCTATGAGGAAACCCTGCGAAAAATGGAAATAGAATAGAGCCGCATTGAGCAAAGCAACACAATCTTTAGAGGAATAATCCCCAGCCAGGAAGCGTGCTGTTAAGGGAAAATCACAATGGATGTGGTGTTCGGCACGCGGGATAATTACAGATCCGAGGAGGTCACATTTCAAGTGGCCCCCGTTCAGCAGCGGATACCATGCTCTGTTAGGGCGAGAAGCATTCACAATTTTTCAAGCTATACCCCATTACGGGTACATGAAGCTCAAAATGCCCGGACCCAACGGAATCATCACTCTTGCTAGTGATCCGGACACAGCGCTCCACGCCGAAAACAAGACAGCCGCACTGGCCCTTGAGGCATTGTCCGAAGCCCTAGCGGCCGAGGAACTAACTGTGTTGCACTCCACGGTGGACAGGGATGACGTGATACTCGACAAAAGATCCAAGTCCACCTCCTTCAAGCCGGCAGACGAAATAGTCAAGTTCCAAGTCCATCCAACGGACACTACAAAAACGGCCTCCATCGGGGCACAACTAAACCCAGATGTAGACGCCGCACTCAGAGAATTCCTACGAGAAAATTGGGACATTTTTGCCTGGCACCCTTCAGACATGCCAGGAATCCCATGCAGGCTGGCTGAGCACAGCCTGAACATCCTAAAAGGATTCAGGCCCGTTAAGCAGACTCTTCACCGTTTCTCCGAACCCAAGAGACAAGCCATGGGAGAGGAGCTAGCCAAACTACTGGAAGCCGGATTCATCAGAGATATAAAACATCCGGACTGCCTAGCAAACCTGGTGATGGTACCAAAGAAGGACAAATCCTGGCGCCTATGCATTGATTTTAAAGACCTAAATAAGGCCTGCCCAAAGGATCCCATCCCCCTCCCCCGCATTGATCAAATCATCGACGCCACTGCAGGACACGATTCATTGTGTTTCCTCGACGCATACTCTGGCTACCACCAAATCAAGATGGCAGAGTCAGACCAAGCCGCAACGGCATTGATCACCCCATACGGCCCATTCTGCTTCAACACAATGCCCTTCGGGCTCAAAAACGCTGGCGCAACATATATAGCGCATGATTCAGACATGTCTGGCCAACCAGATCGGCAAAACGGTTGAAGCATACGTGGATGATGTGGTCGTCAAAACCAAACACGTAGAAACTCTAATAGACGACTTGAAGCTCACGTTCGATAACCTCCGAACATATGACATTAAGCTTAACCCGGAAAAATGCGTTTTCGGCGTACCAGCCGGAAAGCTATTGGGCTTCATTGTATCCGGTAGGGGAATTGAAGCAAACCCAGCCAAGATCCGAGCTCTGTCACAATTGGATATCCTAAAAGATCTCAAGCAAATACAAAAATTGACTGGATGCATGGCGGCTCTAAGCCGCTTCATCTCCCGCTTGGGGGAAAAGGCATTACCCCTTTACCGCCTCCTCCGGCGCACCAAACACATCGAGTGGACGGATGCCGCCACGGCCGGACTCGAAGAAATAAAAGCCATACTGGCAACAAAGCCTGTCCTGGCTGCGCCAAACATCGGCGAACTAATGTTGTTATACATCGCGGCAACTCACCAAGTTGTAAGCGCAGTCCTCGTCGTCGAACAAGAAACGGACGGACACAAATTCCCTATCCAGAAAGTAGTGTACTAAGTGTCCATTGTCCTCATAACATGCAAGTCCCGGTACCTGCATTACCAAAAAATAGCATACGCAGTGTTCATGGCATCTCGGAAGCTACGACACTACTTTCAAGAGTGTTCGATAATAGTAGCCTCCGAAGTACCTCTTAACGATATCATAAACAACCGCGACGCAACATGCCGGATTGCCAAATGGGCCATTGAGCTCCTCCCGTTCGACATACATATAAGCCACGGCAAGCCATCAAGTCGCAAGCCTTGGCCGACTTCGTCACGGAATGGACTAAAGCTGAACTCCCTAAAGAGTACGACACATATTCCAACTTGACCATGCACTTTGACGGCTCCAAAATTCTGGTAGGTCTGGGGGCTGGCGTCGTCCTGACGTCCCCAACAGGAGATACAGTCCAATATGTACTCCAGATAATGTATACGGACTCCAACATTGCAGCCAAATAAGAGGCCCTTCTACATGGCCTCCGGATGGCAGTCTCCATGGGCATTCAACTCCTAGAGGTGTGTGGGGATTCGAACCTCGCGATATCCCAAATAAACGAAGACTTTGACGCCAAAGATCCGAAAATGGTAGCTTACCGCAACGCCGTCCTAAATATGTCAGCTCGGTTCGAAGGGCTGGAATTCCACCATATAGCCCGGGAAAACAATCAGGCAGCAGACGTCCTGGCACGCATCGGCGCAAAGCGCGATGCAGTCCCCCCCAACATTTTCTTGGAAAGGTCATTCAAGCCATCCATACAGTGGGAAGGGGAATCTGGAATTAACAAACCGGACCAGGCCGCATTACCTGACCCCGAACACCATGACACAACGGAAGACTCCGTCAATGAAGTCACACCCTCAGCCCACGTAATGATGGCAGTAATTGCCCCGTGGACAGAACGATTCTTAGCCTACTTAACTAGGAAGGAACTCCTCGAGGACCAAAATGAGGCACGCTGCATAGTGCGACGATCTAAAGCCTACAAAGTCCACGAAGGAGAGCTTTATAAGAAAAGCACCACCGGAGTCCTTCAAAGGTGTATCTCCGAAGAGGAAGGGCAGAACCTTCTTGTGGAAATTCACGCCGGACTCGGCGGGCACCACGCCGCAGCCCGAGCCCTTGTAAGCAAGGCCTTCCGTACTGGATTTTATTGGCTGACGGCCCGGGCAGACGCTCAGGACTTAGTCCAGCGATGCGTCGGTTGCCAATTATTCGCTAATCAAAGCCACATGCCGCCTACCGCCCTACAAACCATACCCATAACCTGGCCTTTTGCGGTCTGGGGGCTTGACATGGTTGGACCCCTTAAAGGAGGAACCCACAAGCAAAAATACCTACTGGTCATGGTGGATAAATTCACCAAATGGATAGAGGCCAAGCCTGTAAAGACGGCAGAATCCGGACTGGTGATAGACTTCATATCCGGGGTTGTACACCGTTATGGCGTCCCCCACAGCATCATCACTGACAACGGCACAAACTTTACGACCGACGAAGTTAAACTTTGGTGCAAAAACATGGGCATTAAGCTCGACTACGCTTCAGTCTATCACCCACAAACCAACGGTCAAGTCGAGCGAGCCAACGGTCCCATCATGAGCGGCATCAAACCCAGACTAGTGTGATCCCTCAAGGAATCTAACACGCACTGGGTAGAGGAGCTCAACTCCGTACTCTGGGGGCTGCGGACCACGCCGAATCGCACTACCGGATTCACACCATTTTTATGGTATACGGCGCAGAGGCAGTCCTGCCCTGCAACATAATTCATGACTCACCTCGCGTGCGCATGTACGAAGAAAGAGAGGCCGAGCTCGATCGGCAGGATAGCTTGGACGCATTGGATGAGGAGCGCAACGTGGCAAAAGCATGTTCCGCATTCTATCAACAGCAGGCTCGAAGATATCAAAGTAGAGAAGTACGGGCCAAAACTTATAACGTTGGCGAACTAGTTCTACGCCTAACGGACAAGAAAAAGGACAAACTAAAGCCCAAATGGGAGGGTCCCTTCATAATCGACCAAGTCCTGACTGGTGGAGCGTACCGTCTGTGAAACGCATCAGACAACCGACTCGAGCCGAACCCATGGAACGCAGCACACCTACGAAGATTCTACGCCTAGCGCCGGACTCCGTGTTCGTCTCCTTCCTCTGTCCCTTTTTTATTTATTTTTTTATTTTTTTTCAAATTAGCTGCCTGGTATTTCTCTCCTTCTCCCTACCTTTTTCTCCCAAGCCCTTAGGGGCTTGCCTGCGCGTTGTTCGCACATACTTGACGCGCCACCCGCGCTCATTATACCTGGGGGCTTCTTTATCAGAAGTTTATATAAATGGGCCTCATGCCCAAAACATGTGTGACACTTCCGCATGAACCTTTTATACACCATTATATGCACCGATATGACTTAAGTTTTAGCCAACCTGGGTTGCCTGGCTCCTGTGCTTACCCCTACGTTCCCGTTTGTTCGGCTAGGTGGTAAAGGGAGCACCTCTGCGTTTGTTACTACCGGGTCAGCCGGATGTGTACCTCAGACTAGGTGAAGCTGAAAGCTAGCGTTCTTAAGGGAATATTCGGTCGGTGAACTAAAAGATGATTTTTCTTGTTTATTTATCTGCCCCCAGATGCTTTTTCTGCTTTTTTCTCGCAGTTCGGACATGCACTTTAGGGCATGCCTCGCAGGGAAAGGAACCCCTAACGGGACTATTCTCCCTGGAAGATGTTTCTTACTAACCATGTAATATAACATAACTAGTTGGGCACTTGTCTGCTAAAGCACTTACGACCCCTACGCCTGGTCTCCATGCATGCCCCGGTTCTTACATAACCGAGAGGGTATTCAGACACACTCCGGACTATAGGGTCCAGAGGTTGAAGCGAAAAGGTCAGCAATGACAAATGATCTACAATCCGGCTAGAAGGCATTTTACATGTCATTTTAAATTACATAGTCAATTCGACTCGGTATATTCTTCTTCAATACCATCCAACAGGCTGTCTAATTTACAGTCCTGTTGAGAATACTTGGCAGCCAGCTCTACCTGGCCATACACTAAACCGACAGGTATCTCCTTTCCGTCACGCCCCACAGGGCTGACCTCGGCCATGTGGTTCGGGTCAGCCTTCGTGTACCGTGTCTTCACCATGGCCCAGGCCTCCCTGTCACCTTGATGGCAGGCCGATATCTTCCACAACCAGAAGCACTGCCGCACTCCCTCCAGCTTCTCTGCAAGCTCTCCAAGGCCTTCGGGCATGGAGAGGGATGGCCACATAGCCTGGACGACGCCTTGCATCGCCTGCCGAACTCGTTCGTGCAGTTGCAACAGCTCGGGAAGAAGGTCCCCCGCGGAACTAGGCATCTCCTCCGTAGGACGACCTTTCAGCACATCTGCAGACATAGCTCTGTCAATCGACTTCCTCGCCGAACTCTTTTTTCAAAGATTCGCTTAAGCACTTACTAAAAATGTCGCGTCGAAGTCACTGATTCTCCTTTACGGAATCAGACATCTGAGCATGAACATCCTTTAGTTCCTCGCCCAGCTGGGTATTGGCGTCTTGAAGCTTGTTCTTCTCTTGCCTCACCCTCATCAGCACGCTCTCGCCGGCCTTTAACTGGCGCAGGAGTTGCTGCTTGTCCGGATTCACTCCGGCCCCATCTGCACTGTTATTGTCAGAATTGCACGTATGCCGCACTTCACAGCAGAATTATCTTTCAAAGCATATATTACCCGAGGGGGTCCCCTTGGCATTCTCTGAAGTGGCTAATGCGGCCTCGAGTTGGGCCTTGCAATCTTCCAGCTCCTGGGACAGTTGCGTGTTCTTCTTTGTAAGATCCTGCATAACATATGATCCTTCAATCAGTTATCTTAACTGTTTCAAGTCTCGGTGGCTACTGACATATATAACCATCAGATTTACTCACCCGTATGTCTTTCACATACTGCTCTGTGGCTCTGGCTAGACCATTTTGAGCGGCACGGAGATACGCATCTCCCGTATTAAAGGCGTCCAACGCCTCTTGGGAAAAACATGCGTGACGAAGAACAGCCCGGCGACGCTTGTGGTTCACGGCACTCTCCACCTCTGAATTGGTGGCAGATAGCTCGTCCGTGTCCTCTGTCGGAGGAGCGTCCGGTGCGCCCCCCGTGTTTGCCTCCGCTTCCGGACCCAACCTTGAAGCCTGGCCGGTGGATATAGTCCGGCGGGCGCTCTTCCTCCTAAGGAGAGCATGGGCGTTAGTGTGGCTTGAGGGCATAAACCCTAGGCGTTAAAATTGCATGCCGTACTGTTGCCTCGGAATCTCGATCCGTTCCGCACTTCTTTTTAGCCTGCCTGGCTTCAATGGCCCTTGTTGGCTACCCACCGCGGGCTCGGCCCTCTGCCTCAAGGATTTCCCCTGCAAAGCGAAACACCATTAGTTTATGGCAATCAAAATAAAGCATGGATGAATCCTCTTGAAAGTATTGGGACTTCGGTCTCGGTTACCTTTGAGGCCGAAAGTAGTCCGGGATAGTCGGCCGTAATGGCCACTAAGGTGTTGTGCTTACTCAATTGATGAAACACCCCATCAATTAACTCCACACATAAGTCCGGGTCCTCTTGGGAGTCCGGATCGAGGGACCGTTCTGGGTCCTCGGGTTGCGGAGGAGGGCTGTTTATCTCCTTCATAGTCTAGCGTAGCTCCTGCGTTAACATCGCTAGACTAAGTACTCAATTATGGGAATTTCGAAAGTGGGTAGACAAGTGAAAGTGTTTGCTCACCCATCTTGGAGGACTGTACATAGAGAATCCGCCCCGTGGGTTGACACGGAGGAATTCCTCTTCTTCTCCCTTCTACAAAGCGAATAAGATCTTCGTTGGAGTGGCGGCCGAATCCGACCCCTTGCGACCGCACCGGTTGGCGTCGTCCTCCCTGTTGAAATCCCACATGGGGTGGCCTTTGTACTGAAGCGGCTGCACCCCCCGCATAATGCATGTGGCCATGACCTCGATCATGGTCAGTCCGGAATGAGCCAACAATCTTATCCGGCTCATCAGGTAAAGGACGTCCCTATAATTTTCCCTCTGAGGGTTTTGTGGCGCCAGCTCAGGCGTTTCTTCAACGGAGCATTGTTAAACTCAGGGAGGCCGATCCGTACAGGGGGACGTCATCCATATAAAACCATTCCGAAGGCCAGTCCTCGGACGCCTTCTTTGGGTTACCGGATAGATATGCGGTCCCAGCGATGCGCCATAGTTCGGCTCCGCCCACTTGATAAATTGAACCCTCCTGAGAGCGGGGCACAAGGCAGAACAACCTCTTCCACAACGCGAAATGGGCCTCGATGCCCAAAAACACACTTCTCAGGGTTCAACTTGAGGTTGATCTTGTAACGCCCACGATGCAGCTATATCTCTCACGTGTCGGGGCACGACTTAGAGGCATAACCGCATTGTAGGTTTTGTCGCAAGAAGGGTCATCTTCACACAATCCCATGTAATGAACAAGAATGGGATAAAGAGAGTTGGCTTACAATCGCCACTTCACACAATACATAAATAAATTCTTACATCATCCAAAATACACTCATAGACCGACTACGGTCAAATTCAAATGAAAAGAAGATAACCCCAAATGATAGATCCCCGATCATCCCAACTGGGCTCCACTACAAATCATCAGGAAACGAAACATAGTAACGACCAAGGTCCTCGTCGAACTCCCACTTGAGCCCGGTTGCGCCACTTGCACTGATATCCTCGGCACCTGCAACTGTTTTGGTATAATCTGTGAGTCACAAGGACTCGGCAATCTCACACCCGCGAGATCAAGACTATTTAAGCTCATGGGTAGGAAAGGGGTAAGGTGGTGGAGCTGCAACAAGCACTAAGCATATATGGTGGCTAACATACGCAAGTAAGAGCGAGAAGAGAAGCAACGCATCGGTCGATAAGCTAGAAGTGATCAAGAAGTGATCCTGAAACTACTTGAGTTCATACATAACCCAAACCGTGTTCACTTCCCGGACTGCGCCGAAAAGAGACCATCACGGCTACACACGCGGTTGATGCATTTTAATGAAGTCAAGTGTCAAGTTCTCTACAACCGGACGTTAACAAATTCCCGTCTGCCACATAACCGCGGGCACGGCTTTCGAAAGATAATACCCTGCAAGGGTGTCCCAACTTAGCCCATCACAAGCTCTCACGGTCAACGAAGGATATACCTTCTCCCAGGAAGACCCGATCAGTCTCGGAATCCGGGTTTACAAGACATTTCGAAAATGGTAAAACAAGACCAACAAAGCCGCCCGAATGTGCCGATAAATCCTGATAGGAGCTGCGCATATCTCGTTCTCAGGGCACATCGGATTGTCCAAACTTCCGATAGGCCTGCCCAGAGTTGCCCCTGGTGACCATCGGCGGCTGACAGGTTAGACCAACACTCAGAGGAGCACTGGCCCGGGGGTTTAAAATAAAGACGACCCTCGGGCTCGCAAAAACCCAAGGGAAAAAGGCTTAGGTGGCAAATGGTAAAACCAAGGTTGGTCCTTGCTGGAGGAGTTTTATTCAAAGCGAACTGTCAAGGGGGTCCCATAAATCACCCAACCGCGTAAGGAACGCAAAATCAAGGAACATTACACCGGTATGATGGAAACTAGGGTGGCAAGAGTGGAACAAAACACCAGGCATAAGGCCAAGCCTTCCACCCTTTACCATGTATATAGGTGCATTAATTAAACAAGAGATATTGTGATTCCCAAAATATCCATGGTCCAACAAGGAACAAACTTCATCTTCACCTGCAACTAGCAACGCTATAAGAGGGACTGAGCAAAAGCGGTGACATAGCCAAACAACGGTTTGCTAGGACAGGATGGTTAGAGGCTTGACATGGTAATATGGGAGGCATGATAAAAAAATGGTAGGTATGCAACCATAGCAATAGAGCGATCAACTAGCAAAGCAAAGATACAAGTGATATCGAGGGTATGGTCATCTTGCCTACAAAGTTCTCACGGTTGTCGAAAGCTTGATCCTCGTAAGCGTACTCAACAGGTTCCTCGTTCACGTACTCGTCTCCCGGCTCTACCCAAAGCAAGAACACAAGCAATGGAACCACAATCAATCACGTGCAATGCACAAGCAACATGATGCAATACATGGCATGATATGCGAGATGTGATATGCAATGCGTATGGGTGCTCCGAGAGGAAAAATGATGAACAAGGCATCAACTTGGAAAACCAAGTATACCTCTGGAAGGATGAGTTGATTTCGGTTGAAATCGATATTAGGATCACCGGAAATGGATGCACGGTTTGCAAATGGCAAGCAAAACAAGAATGACACAAATCTGCGATTAACAGCACGAGGCTACTTAGCATGCAACAAGAAACTAAGCTACTGTACTCCAACGTAGCAACAAAGCATATGGCAGTGATGTACAAGAGATGCTTGACAAAAGATGGACACTGATCTACGGCTAGATAACACAATCGCAGGTTCAAACAAGCATGGCAAAAGTGCAAAAGATACCAGCACCACAGACTTGGTGAAAATACTAACATGGCAGAAACAGCATCAGGAAGCAATGTTTAGGGCAAGAAAACATCATGCTAAAGGAATATATTAAAGAAACTTAAGGCATGGAATGATACTACTAAATGCATAGAACAAAAGTCTCTTACTGACCATGAGCCAAAAAGTATAAGAAGATATGATGGCACCCATGTAAACATAGCAAGTTTCGTTAACAGATTCAGACTTAACAGAAAACAGAGCATGGCATTAACAGAATTATGAAGGCATCTTTGGGAGCTCGATTCACTCATCAAAATTCATTGAATGACAAGATAAGCATAGCATCAGCAACAAGACATGTTTATGAAACTAACCATTGTAAGAACAAGCTCATAGCATGTAAGGATCAACTACAACAACCTTGGAAAAATTGAATAACATGTAAACAATCTGCCAGGAAACATTTTATAGCAAAAGTAGAGCACAAGAATGACATTCTAGACTACTCCATAATTGCAAGCAGGGGAATGGATGGATAGATCATAAACATATGTTCAAAACATCCTTACTGAAGTATCTCAAAATAAGCATGGATCTCTCTGTAGCATCAAGTTTACATGGCATCAAAATAACAGCAGAACAGGGACTGAAATCAGCAACATCACGAAGTCTAGTTTGCATGCTTGTTCTAGTCACCACATAAATAAAAAAATACATGGCAAGCACCTCTGTAAATAAGGCATGGCATAGTTCAAAACACATGTAGAGCTCATGCTCATAGGATGCACACACAAAATGCAATGAAAAAGACAAATCACCAAGTTCTGTTAACAGACAGCAGTTAACATCATATAGCACTCCTGCAACAATTATTTAGGCATCAAGATGAACTCAAACAAGCATGGAATAATGTAACAAAATGAAGAGCATCTCATGGTGAACATTCTGATATATCATGGGCATGAAACAGAGCTACGGTCATGAAGTTATGATGCGTTGAACAGGGCCTTAAAATATTGCAGAAAAACGATAGTGGAAAATCGAGGGGGGGTTCGACCTGCAGATCTGGGGGGTTCCGCGCACCGAGGTGGAGCGCGAGCTCGCCGAAGAGCGGCCGGAGGGAGGAGATCGGAGCAGGGGATGGGGCCGGCCGGATCTGGCCGGATCCAGCGCTGGCGGAGGCGGTGGCGGGGCCGGGCGGCACGGGGGCGGCGACCGGACGGCG